>NW_026706272.1:0-227130 GCF_029867415.1 Vicia villosa
GGATTTGGAGGACTCCTTGTCTGAATGAGTCCTTTTGCCAGTAATGTTGGAAACAATTCTGCATACGGCATTGGTACGGGGTCAAAGGCAGGATACCTTGGAGCCCGATTGTTGTAATTTGGAGGTCGAACCTGCTGCTGAGGTTGCTGCGACCTTTGTTGAGTTTGTTGTTGCGAGACCTGAGGTTGATAAGCTGGCGCTGAGTTAACCACCGGAGTTATTGTTGCAACTTGAGGTTGAAATTTCTTCTTGATTTTGTGTAAGATATTGCTAACATCTTGATCCTTTTTCTTCTGGAAAGAACTTCCATACTTCCTCGGACCAACAGAAGATTCTGGTTCTTTGTTCAAGCGTCCTTCTCGAACTGCTTCTTCTAAACGTACACCCATGTTTACCATCTCGGTAAAGTCACTTGGTGCACTTGCAACCATTCGTCCGTAGTAAAATGGACTCAAAGTTTTGAGATAGATTTTTGTCATTTCTTTCTCTTCAAGTGGTGGACAGATTTGAGCAGCAACTTCACGCCATCTTTGAGCGTATTCCTTGAAGCTTTCTCTATCCTTTTGAGTCATGGCCCGGAGTTGATCTCTGTCGGGAGCCATATCCAGATTGTACTTATACTGTTTGACGAAGGCCTCTCCGAGGTCTCGAAATGTACGAATCTCTGAACTGTCCAAGTTCATGTACCATTTGAGTGCAGCACCAGTCAGGCTGTCTTGAAAATAATGAATGAGCAATTGTTGATTATCAGTCTGAGTTGACATTCTTCGAGCGTACATCACAAGATGACTTTGTGGGCATGAATTCCCTTTGTACTTCTCGAATTCTGGTACTTTGAACTTGTGAGGAATCTTAACATTTGGAACCAGACAGAGGTCTGCAGCATTCTTTCCAAATAGATCTTGTCCTCGGAGAGTCTTGAGTTCCTTCTGCATTTGCAGAAATTGTTCCTGGAACTCGTCCAATCTTTCATACACGCCAGCATCCTCACTTGGAGCGTGATGATATACTTGTCCGCCCTGCGGGGGAAAAGTATGCATAATCGGCTGTGGAGAAGCCATGACAGCAGATCTTGGAATCTCAGCATTCTGTTGTGCGAAACCCATTGCCGTTGCTCTTGGAACTTCAATTTCCAGAGGTTTGTAACCCTCCGGTGGACGCATATCCATGGTGACTTTTGGAGCTTCAGAAGCTGGAGGTATGTACCCTTCTGGAGTAAAGTTATACGGCATGCCCCAAGGTCGATCAGGCGGCATGGTATACTGAGGAATAGGAGTAGAAACAATCTCGGAAACCACAGTCCTTTGCGGTTCTTCTGGTGTTGGTCGATTCTGTGCAACTACCAGGGCTTCTACCATACTATTGAGCCTTTCAACAGTACCCTTGAGAGTATTAATCTCTTCTCTGAGTTCTTCATTCTCTTGCTCAAAGTCTTCCATTCTTTTCTTGCGACTTGAACGAGTGTTGTATGGATGAGACAGCTTGAAAGTCTTGTTTCACCTCCTTCTCCTCCTCTCTTTCTGGAGAAAGGAAAGTGACTATTAGATCCGCGACAATTCTCGTGTCAGTGCGTACGACTAAAGCGATGTATGATATGCAATTAAGTTATTATTTTTCAAGGAAACACCATAATTACGTTATGAAACATCAAACTTTTATTAATTAAGCGAAAACGCCGTTTTTACACACTTTGAAAATGGAAATACAGAGAAACTGAGAGAAAGGACTCTAAAACTTTGATGATGAGCCGACTTCACGTTCTAACATCTTCTTCTGTTTCTTGAGCTGAGCGTTCTCTGACGTGAGCTGATCGATGATCCAGGAAGCAGGAGGGATATGATGAGAAAGTGACGATTGTGTCACTTGTCGATCGAGCACTTCAAGTAACTCATCCTTCCTTCTTAGGATGTTCTGAATTTCAACATTTTCCGTGTTGACAATTCGATACTTATTCCTCCAGGCATTCCTTTCTTGGCATACCTTGTTTAATGCCGCTTGCAGTTTTTCAACATCGGTGGAGAAAAGGTAAATTGGTTCCCTTAGGGGAATAGGTTCTTGATGTTGATATGGCATCCTGAGCTTGAATGCTCTGACACGTACCCATTGAAGGTAAGGATCCAGGGAGATGCAAAGATGTTTTCCTAACAATCTTCTCCCTTTGCTGTGAACAAGACGCCAGGCTTGGACAATTTCCTTCTTCAGCATGTTGCCATGATCGTCGATGTTCTTGAAGAACAGACCCTCCAATTGGATGTTACTTGGAATGTTTTTCATAGGATAGCCGTATTGACGACGGGCTAAAGCTGGATTGTAACTGATTCCTCCCTTAGTTCCAATAGGGGGTATGTTGGGGAAACTTCCGCAACTGAAGATGATCTTGGTTTCGTCGTTGTCAGGACTACACCAATCAATGTCTGTATGAGTGAGAGACATGATTTTCTGTGACCAGTAAAGGCCATC
The DNA here is from genome assembly GCF_029867415.1 of Vicia villosa. NCBI lineage: Eukaryota > Viridiplantae > Streptophyta > Magnoliopsida > Fabales > Fabaceae > Vicia > Vicia villosa. The sequence goes on from NW_026706272.1 coordinate 2,461, forward strand.
CCTCATGTTCCAGAAAGTGCTAGACTTTGGCAGGTGCGAAACGAACCATTCGTATAACAACGGTACGCAGCATGTGATTAATCCTCCTCGCTGCAGGTTTCTTGAATGCACAGAGTGATAAGCATCCGCAAGCAAGGTTGGAACTGGATTTCCAATTAAGAAGATCTTAATTGCGTTGATGTCGACGAAATCGTTAATGTTAGGGAACAAAAACAATCCGTAGATAAGCAAAGCCAAGACTTCCTCAAATGCGCTCATATCTTGGATGCTGACGAAGTACCGAGCTTGATCAAACAGGAATTTGGAGGGCAATCCTTGAATTCCTCCTCTACTCACCATATGAGTTCTGATGTCGACTACGTTCAAAGGAGTAGTTGCAGCAATGATAATGTCGTCAGGATTCTTTTCCAAACCGGAGTACGGATCTTGCGCGTACACGGGTATTCCAATCAGACGAGAGTACTCCTCTAATGTAGGCATGAGCTGATAATCTGGAAAGGTGAAGCAGTGATACGTTGGATCGTAAAACTGTACCAAGGTGGGAAGGATCCCATCCACCATGTTGGTATTGAGCAAAGGCAGAAGTTTTCCATACTTCTCCTTGAAAGCCTGGGGGTTGACCACCAGTTTTCCGAGCTTTCCCAGTTCCTCGACCTGGGGAATCTTGAAGGTGTATTTCCTAGCTCTCTTTCTTCCATAATCCATGGTATAGATCCTTAAGTCCTTTCTCCGTTTCTCTCTTTCTATGAAGTTCAAAACGTTCGTTATTTAGTTTCCTTGAAAAACGACTCGAAAAAGACTCTTTTTTTTAGTTGTTTATTAATGAATGATGCATTAATGCACACACAAGAGTTTTAAACAAACATGGCGTTGAAGGGTATAGTGGTCATGAAGTCCAAACGCAATCCCCGCCCCAATGGTAAACTAAGGTTAAGGATTTTTGTACCTGTAGAACGGGTTCTAGGGGTCTCAGAGTTTTTGCTCAACCTTAAAGATACGTTGATTGGTATCTATAAGAGAGTTTTTTCTGAGTGTAGTATCTGCGTGACAATTACTTCCGTAATCACCGCTCTACGTCCTAAAAAAGGCTTTAAGTGGGGTTTATGTGTTTCTAGGTCCTCCTGGTACAAACCAGTCTCGGAATGCAGTGGCGCAGTTAATCACAACCAGCCAGGCAAATCCCAAGAGTAGATTTGGAAACCAAGATTAGAGGGCCTTCACCGGGAAGACATCCTCCATCCTATCTTATGTTGTACTCAAATCCGGGTATAGGATTTCTCACCACAAGGGGGAATCAAGCCCTTTCCCGATACAGAATAAACAAAATAAACAAATATATATGCAACAAACACATGATATGACACAGAGGTTAGGCAGGACCTCTCTTGTTTGAGGGGGAATTTGGCATCCCTAATTCCTCATTGGGGCTGGACCAGCAACAGGTCAACCATTGGTTTGGATGAAAAACCAAGGTTTTGAACACTTATATCCCCAGCAGAGTCGCCATTTTTCTGTGGTGTCGTTTTCTTTTACCTCCCCGTTTCACTTGGGAGGACGGCACGCTAAACCCTTCACGCGAAATTTGGAAGGAGAATGCGCCCGTGGCGGGATGAATTTTATTTCAGTTCTTCCTACGATATCACACGAACTTTCTTATTTGTCCTACGAGTAGGAAAGGGAAAAAAAGATCTCAACTAAACCCTAGGAGTTTGCTAAGTGTGGGGATTTACACCTAGACTAGAAATTCTGGAGTCCGGGGGGTCGGTTATACATAGGGAAGTGTTTAAACACCCTACATATCTGTAGTACTCTACAGGAACCTTCTCTGTGTCATTGGGTTTGTGTTTGCTGCTAATGATTGGGAAAGTTTCTCCTTTTGTGTTAGGAGAGAGAGTTGAATTGATTTTAAAAGACAGACAGACAGACAGACTGACTATTTTTGGTATTTTATTAGCTCGCTGAGATTCCTTGTGAACCTCATGCCTACATATCCCTAGTGGAAGTCAGAGCTTAATGTAGTTCGGGGAACTAACTAGGGAAATTAATTGTTTTTGGTGCCTTGCTTGAAGCTCAAGGTTGAAGCTTGGAATTAAATCTCTGTTTACAGTAAAGAGACATGAAATTATCTCTACAGAGAGGTATTTGTACTATTCTACCACAAACATTTTGAAAGAGTGACAGAATAACTGAATTCATTTCATTCAAGAGGGGGACCTTACTTGTGTGTGCAAGTATGCCAGTCAGATGCCTCTTAAATGAAAGAAAGATGCTCGTCCAAATTAGGGAAAGTGTACAAGTCTGGGGATGTGCCAGAGCATGTCTTTCAGAGTCCTAAATGGGAGACTTTGATTGAAATTGAAATTGAAATGTTTGTTTGTTTGAATGTGGTAGAGTAGTAAAAATATCTCTTTATAGAGATAAGCTATGTCTATCTACTGTATGAAAGACTTGACTTTAGCTGGCTTGTATGAGGCCCAAGCTTGAGGCTTTTTGATTGATTAATTAATATTATTGACTCTGGGAGATGACTCTACTGAGGGTTAATTACAGGGTATTTTTGTGTTCTGTACAAAGCCCAGAATTGAGGCTGACTCTACTTGAGGAGACTCTATTTGTGTGCCTTGTACAAAGCCCAAGGTTGTGGCTGACTGTTGCTAGGGAAAACATTATTTTCTGCCTTGTACAAAGCCCAAGGTTGTGGCGGACTCTTAAATGAATTAAGTATGGATGACTATATGGGGAAAGATCCTAAGTGTTAGGAATCTTTGACACATGAAAAATATGGTTTATCTGCCTTGTACAAAGCCCAAGGTTGTGGCTACTGAGTGATGAAGGACTCACTGGGGAGACTCTATTATCTGCCTTGTACAATGCCCAAGGTTGAGGCTGACTCTTGACAGGGGAGTTTTATTGTTTGGGTGCCTTGTATGAAGCCCAAGGTTGAGGCTAACTGTTTTTGTTGGTTTTGACTCTATTGAGGAGATTTTATCTATTAAAAGACTGTTTTTTGATGGAAGCTAACCCTTTCCAGGGATTTTGACTCAGCTGGTGAATTTGTCTGTTAAAAGACTGACTTTATCATGTTTTTGGAGGCTGACCCTTTCCAGGGGTTTTGACTCTTTTGGGGAAATTATCTCCTAAGAGAAGTGAATCTTTATTTTTTTGACATTTATTAATTGACTTTGGAGGCTAACCCTTTCCAGGGGTTTTTATTGAAATGATGGATTGATTTTAATTGACTTTGGAGGCTAACCCTTTCCAGGGGTTTTTATTGAAATGATGGATTGATTTTAATTGACTTTGGAGGCTAACCCTTTCCAGGGGTTTTTATTGAAATGATGGATTGATTTTAATTGACTTTGGAGGCTAACCCTTTCCAGGGGTTTTTATTGAAATGAAAAGTGGATGGCAGAAAGATTATCTAGTGGAGACTCTTTGTTTAAAGCCCAAGATGAAGGCTGACTCAATGCTGAGGATGACCAAGACATAGATCCTAGACTCTACTAAGGAGGATTGATGAAGATAAGGGTGACAGAGACTGTCCATGTCTCTCATTCCAAAAATGTACTCAATGTGAAATTGAGACAAACTTAGCTTGTTTTAAGTCTGGTTTAAATTGGAAGAAACTCACCAGGGTAGGCTAAAAGGTGACTAAAGACCTGTTCCTATGTTTATAAGAAACCTGATGGGTCCTTGTATACAAGCTCAAGAGGAAGCTGGAAATGCTTTTAAGAAGCCTGTGGGTCCTTGTACAAAGCCCAAGAGGAGGCTAATCGAGGGTCCTTGTTATAGCACAAGAGAAAGCTTATGTAGTTTTGAACTTATTTTGGCTCTAAGCAAATGGGTAAGAGGTTTCACCGGGAATAATTCCTCTTTGGGTGGATGTGTCCTATTATTTTTGGATTCTAAGGTTTTTGCCAAGATGTTTCACCGGGAATAATTCATCTTGGGGGTTTGAACTACAGATCTCTAATTAGGAAAGAGCCTTCACCGGGAAGACATTCTCAATCCTAGGTCATATTCCTATAATATATATATATAGTTTAACTGTCCTAAGGTTTATACTCAAACGTAGTTCTAAACTAATATATGCACAGTTTATATTTGACAGTAATTTAAATAAAGACTGTAAATTGAAAGCTTGTAAAGCCTAACCTGGATGGAGTGGAGGCCATTGAAGAAGTATGTACAGAGCCTCAACAGTAATTTTTGTTGTTTTTGTTGATAACAGTTGAATATATATGATAAACAGTTAATGGTTTTTGAAAACAGAAGAAGTGAAGATGGACAAAGGTCACATAGGTATTTGAAGAGTTTCACCGGGAATAATGCCCTTCAAATACCAGAAGAATGTTTTGAAAACAGAAAGAAGATTTTGAAAATACAGTTTTGAAAACAAGCTAAGAAGAGAAGGTTTTTGGGACTTACACTCTATTAGAGGCCCAGTACTTTACAGTACTGGTGTAAAAGCAATTTGAAAAAATGATTTGGAATGATGCAAGGTTTTGTTGTTTGAAAACCCTAATCATTTGATTTAATCAGAGATTGAAAATAATTTTGTAGATTGACAAAAGTCAACTTAATTAAGGCAAAGATGAAATCTATACCTAATTAAGACCTAAATAAATAGGGTTTTTATCATAACATTATTCACAAAGTAATTAGGTTAAAACAAAATGAATATATATATTTTAAAGTATTTAAGAAAACATTTAAAACATACTATTTTAAACCTAATTAAAATACATGAAATAAATAATATTTTTATGACTTTTTTTTGATTATTTATAAAATATATATATTAATCAACAAGTGTTTAAAAAATGAAGTCAAAATGAATTAATTTGATAAGTTAAATAATTGGTTAAAGTTGTGAAGGAATTAAGTTAGAAAAGTGATAAAAAAATAGGTTTTGGTCCTAGCAAGGCTTGAACTCACGCCCTTATAGCCACACACTCAAAACAACACCACTGAGCCAAACGCCAGTTGGTGACTATAACACGCGCGCATTTGGTTTTGTTTTAAAACAAGTTAGAAAAATCTGAAAAAATAAAAGGATGAAAAAGTCTGGGGCGAGGGGGATTCGAACCCCAGACTTGTGGCATGATGATACTAAGGGCGCATGTGTGGCCACTAGGGCAAGTTGTTTAGTCGTTAATAAAACGCATACCATTCAAAATAAAATAAAACCTGCCCTGAGAATTCAAATTTGCGCGCCACCACCATCTTCGTCTTCAACCTCAAGCTCTCCATTTTTGGATTTCTGAACTCACTCGTTTCTCAACCATTTGTCATGATGTAAACACGAAACTTGCTCTAATTTCACTCACGATTCTAAATATGTAACTAACATGAACTATCATTAACTACATCTAACTAATTTATCAGAAATCGTGAAGAACCCTAAAATTTCAAAATCAAATTAAATGACTATACTGAAAGATAAATGGATGATGATAGAGGGTTTTCAATCCTCTGATGATGCTGAACAAGATAGAATCGAGCTATTTCACAAAAGGTACTTAAATTAGAGAGGTGAAGTTCAGAAACTTACCTCTGAAAATGGAGATCGTGAGGATGATTGAGAGCACCTGGGTTTGAATGAATGATCTCAATAGCTTCCCTGAGACTCAATGATGCTAACTGGATGCTTATTGTAGCCTGAATCCTTCTGAATTGTTCTATGGACCTCCCTCGATTTGAGCTTCAAGTGGACATGGAGGTTGTTGAATCCTGAGTTACAGATGAGCTGCAGCCATCTGGTTAGCTTCACTATGACCTGAGGAGTGTGTCTGGATGATTGGCTTGCCTTGAAACCTTCTGAATCACTCCATGGACCTCCAACTGCAAGTGCTCCAAAGTGAGAGCAACAATGGTGTTCCTCCACCTACAGAAGTGATCCAGGTGCTTGGATCACCTCAAATGACCTCCCTTGAGATGTTAGAATGCTCACTTCCCAAAGATAAGCTTTGGTTTGAAGAAATCGATTCTTCTTGCCAAAGAACTTTGAAAAACAATGAACAAGAGGAGAGAAGGAGAAAGCAAGTAATATGGTTGCTTTGGTGTGTTTTTTGAATGAGAATGAGGCCTCTATTTATAGGCAAATGTCTCAGTACTGATTGGGAGAGTGAGCTTGCTTAGTGAAGTAAGTTTGGTTTCTTAGCCATGAAGAAATTTCAAAGAATATCCAAATGTGATCATTGCATTTTCGAGCCACCTCCCCTATCCATTGATTCTATCTGATCTTAGGGGACAATTCAGATGCAAAGTGAGCTCTAATTGGTTGATGAGAAGATTCCTTGGGTGATTCATCAATTTGCCATAAATTCTCAAATGTAATCATTACATAATCACATGTTCTTGTTTTAGGAATCTTCTTCAATTATCATGGCATGGTGAAAATGAATGCATGGCATGTTTGCAGATGTATTATGGGTCATGTAGCATCTGTATTTGAGGTTATTTGCACAAAATTTGCAAAGTCCAAAAGTGTCCATGACCTATAATTTTACTTCATGAGGCCAACTTTGAACAAGCATAACTCCTAGCTCAAATTGAATTTGGAGAAGGTTGAACACAATTTGGAAAGCCCTAAACATCTACTTCAAATCATTAGTTTATGTCCTCTTCAGAATCATTTAGGAAATTTGTGAAAAATGAGCCTAAAGTTGGATAAAAACTAGGTTAAAACACTTAGAAAAATTTCTAAGTGTTTATGACCTAAACTTCAAAATTTCCAAAACTTCATAAATGGTTGATCTTTTGAAAAAAGTTCCTTTGTAAGATGATGTTTTATTTTGCAAGATCTACAACTTTCATGTTGGAAGTTTTTTGAGTTGTGTAGGTGAAATTTTGAGATCTCACCATGCCTTCAAAAACCCTAATTCCCGACTTTTCGCTCCTTGATGAATTTCTTTGAATTTCTTTGGCCAAATGACTTTGACATCCATATATTGATGATATTGATCTTTGAAAATCATTTTTTGACCAAAAACCTTAAAAGTCAATGATGATCCTTCACAGTTGACTTTTTCCTGACAAAGTGAATTTTTGGGCTTTTGTGTAGAAATAAGATCTTCTCCACAAATGGATGATATAAATGGATTATATGGAGGTAGTAGAGATCCTTGAATCATGTCTTGAGTTTTGGATTCATGCCCTGATCAGAAGTCAACTATCTTGGTGAATTAGGTCAAAACCCTAATTTGTCGACCATGTGAAAGTAATGACTGTAGACTTTGAATTGAAGTGTGATGTCCAGTAGACCTTGTAATATGAGTTATTTGAAGATGATTGATGTCTTTGAATGACCCTCTGAGGTTTTTTAGGGTTTCCCAAATGTGATCCCTGATTTCAGTCCTTGATAGGCTCAGAACCCTAGTCTGGCGACCTGAGTAAACCTGTACTCATATGACTGGATGTCTAATCAATCATAGATGAGAAAAGTGAAGTCTTTGAGCCTCATGATTGTATTAGGGACTAATCCTTGTATTGATTGATCCTTTGCCTGAGCTTTCTTGTCTTTGAGCATCCTCGATTAGGTACCAGATGGAGAAGTGACTGCTCTGGGTACTTGTCTTGACCTGATGAAAAATCCTGAAGATATGTCATCTCAGGGGGGTCAAAAATTAGGGTATGACAAGATGTTACATCATTATCTCTAGGTCTTCAGTTTTTTGTGTTTATTGCCAAGAGTAAGCAAGGAGGTGATCAGTCAGAATATTCTAGTGTGAGTAGTAAATTCTAACTGAATAAATGATAAGTTCTTTGACGGTAGACTTAGTACTTATTAGGTGTAGAACCTGGATGCAAGACTGTGAAGAAGAAATCAGTCAGAATATTCTAGTGAAGTTTGGCAATGGTATCTAGTGAAGCATACTGATACTGTTGAATATCCTGATGGGAGATGGATATTTACAATAACTGTATGAAGAGAAGAAGTATGTGATAAAGAAAAAGCTCTACATGAAAATACATCATCACTACTGTTGAAGACACCAGAGAGATAAGGTTCAGACTTATTTGCTAAAGATTGATTTATGGTTATACAATTATAGTTTCTTCTACTTCAAGTTGCAGAGTGTGGCTATCTGAATCTTGTGTAGCAAGCAAACTGAAGATTCTAAATTTAGAAACTGTGAAAAATTCCAAATGAAGGGTGCTTCAAGGACGAACATCAAAGATGTCCTAAATTTGTATATCTCGGGGGGAGTAAGAGAGTATGAAGATCAGCAAGGTCAATGTTATTATGCTTCTAATCAAATGTAAAGTCTCTCAAAGACTAATCTTTAAGCCAGAAGAATAATGTCAGACAAGATGTCAGAATATAACTCAAGACATGTTTTATCCCTGAAAACCAGCAAGGATCATTCTTTGTATTATCATCTAAAAACATGTATTGATGGTGTATATCACTTGTTCTGATATAGTGCATATTCCAACCATTGCACAATTCCACCTGATGTAGTTCTTTTTCAAATAACATATCTTGATCAAGACATTTGTTAAAGTCCAGGTTTTGCTACTCTAGAAGTATGTCTAAAACCCAGCATGTGAAGAATGAAGAAGCAACATTAGTGCCTGAAGTGGCAGTTTTGACTTAATGTGGATTAGAATGGGTAGGTTCTGATCTTGATGATAGTAATATGTGTCATACCCTAATTTTTGACCCCCCCTAAGATGTCACATCTCCATTTATTTCATCAACTCAAGACAAATACCCAGAGCAGTCACTTGTTCACCAAGTACTCGGAATAGGGTTTTCAAAGGATCAATCAGTGAGAAAATGATTTTCAACACAATTATAGAACTCAGGGTGATTCATCCAACCACCTATGATATTCAAAGATCAGGCATCAGGACTCAAATTTGCTCAGGTCACCAAACTAGGGTTTTGAGCCTATCGGGGACTGAAATCAGGGCCCACATTTGGGAAACCCTAAAAAGCTCCAGAACATTATTCAAAGGGCCTAATGATCTTCAAATGATCCCTATGTCAATATCCAATTGACATTGTACTTCAATCTAGGAGCCACAATCATCAATTTCATCTGGCCCACAATTAGGTTTTTTTGGACCTAATTCACCTAGACAGTTGACTTTTAATCAGGACATGGTTCCACAACTCAAACCATGACTCAAGATCCTCTAATACTTCAATATGATCCCCTCATATCATTCACTTGATGAGGATAGCTTGATTCACATGAAATCTCCAGAATTACAATTCATATGAAAAAGTCAACTGTACAACATCACCTTAGACTTTTTGGATTTTTGGTCAACCATGGACTTTTGAAGATTAAAATCATCAAGATACGATTATTGAAGTCATTTGACCAAGAAAAATCAAGAAAATCAGTCAAGAATCAAAAAGTCAAAGTTTGACTTTTCATACTTAGAAATTTTTTCTAGGTGTTTTAAGGTTTTTCTTTCAAACTTTGGAAGGGAATATCTCAAAATTTCAAGTACAAACTGAAAAAAACTTCCAACATCAAAGTTGTAGATTTTGGTCCAATGAACAACTTTGTCACAAATAATTATTTTGCAAAAAATTGACCAATGAAGAGATATGGAGCTTCAAAGTTGCTGCATAATGCAAAGATGGTGGAAACCCTAGTTTTTTTCTAACTTCAGGGAATGTTTTCACCAAATTCCAAGAAGAATAATTCAAAGATCTTAACTAATGAATTGAAGTACATGTTCAGGGCTTTCCAAATTATGCTCAACCTTCTCCAAATTCATTTTGATCCAGAAGATATGATTGATCAAAGTTAGGCACATGAAGTGAAATTTCAAGACATGACCTACTTTGATTTTGCCAATTTCGTGCAAGTGCCTTCACTAATTGGTGCCTCTAAACTTCAAAAATATCAGAAGGGATAGGATGGAATCAATTGCGTCATTGCACAAAGATTGGAGAATATTCAAGAAAACAAAAACATGTGATTATGTAATCATTACATTTGAGAATTTATGGCAAATGATGATTCATCAATTGGATTCTTCTCCTAAGCCAATTAGAAGCCTCTACACATCAGAAATGTCCCCTAAGATCAGAAAAGATCAATGGTTAGGGAGCTTGCTCGAAATTCCCATCATTGCATTTTGGATATTCTTTTAATTCCTTCATGACCAAGAAACCAAAATGACATCACTAAGCAAGCTCACTCCCTCAACTACTCTGAGCTCTTTGCCTATAAATAGAAGTGTCTTCCTCTCCATATTACACACACCAAAGTAACTCCAATTCTTGCTTTCTCCTTCTCTCTCTCTCTCTCATGCTTATGGTTTTCAAAAGTTCTTTGGCAAGAAGAATCGTGTTCTTCAAACCAGAGCTCTTCTTTTGAAAGTAAGCTTTCTAACATCTCAAGGAGGTTCATTAGAAGTGATCCAAGCACCTGGAACACTTCTGGAAGTAAAGCAACACCATAGCCACTTTCAATTTGGATCCTAAGAAGTTGGAGGTCTGTAGAACAATTTAGAAGGTGTCAATCGAGTCTAACCACATCAACATGTTCCTGAGGGTGTAGTGAAGCTATCCAGATCGTCACAACTCATCTGTGAGTCCAAAATCACCATCCTCCATGTTCACTTGGAGCTCAAGCAAGAGGGGTCGAGCAGAGAAATTCTGAAGGATTTAAGGTGAAGTAAGCATCCATCTAGCATCCCTGAAGTACAAGGAAGCTTTTGCAATCATTCATTCACTTCTGGGAATCCTCAACCATAGCCATAAAGCTTCAGTTTCAGAGGTAATTTTTCAAACTCTAACCCTCTAATTTTTGAACCTATTTCACCAAAGCTTGATATAGGTTCATTCAGTGTCATCAGAGGATCAGAACCCCTCTATCATCTTTCATTTATTCATTAGTATCATCATTTAATTTCATTTTCAATATTTAGGGTTCTTCACGTATTTTAGAAAATTCAGTAGTTGTAGTTAATATAAATTTATGTTAGTTACATATCTGGAATCATGAGTGAATTTGGAAAAAAAATTGATGTTTACATCTTGGCCATTGGTTGAGAAACGAGGGAGATGCGTTTTTCAGAATTGAGGGATGAGAGGTTGAAGACGATGATGGCCATGGCGCCATTTTCAAATTTCTCAGGGGCGAAGTTTATTATATTTTGAATGGTATGCGTATAACTTACAAATTCATCTTAATTCCCCAGTGGTCACCAGTGCGCCCTTGGTCTCCTCATGCCCAAGGTTTGGGGTTCGATTCCCCCTCAAACCTTTTGTTCAAAATATTTTCTAAACCTTATTCAATTCATTTCCAAAGCTATTTTATCCTCAAATATAGCCCAATGAAAGCATTCTCTTGACGCACTAGGGATGTAGCCCAATTGGCTTGATTTCTGCCGGCTCCCCCTTGGGGAGAGGGTTCAAACCATGCTACCAACAAAATCAAACCGTTATGCTATTTTTCTCTATTTTTTTCACAACTTCACTCAATCATTTTACCTATCAAAATTAATCATTTTCACTTGATTTTTCATACACTTTTCATTTAATATATCTATTTTATGAATATCCAAAAAAATCAAAAAAATATTATTTATTTGATATATTTTTATTAGGTTTAAAATGGCATATTTTTAACTATTTTAAAATACTTTAAATATAGTTTTCATTTTATTTTCAAAACCTAATCTCTTGTAAATATTTTTGTGATAAAACCCTAATCCATTAGGTCTTAATTAGGTATAGACTTTGTCCTTACCTTAATTAAGTTGACTGTTGTCAATTTTCAAATTGTTTTCAATCCTTGATTAAACAGACGATCAAGGTTTCAAACAACAAAACCTTGCATCCTTCAGCAAAATCATTCAACTGTTTTTTCATAAACAATAAATAAATTTTCTGGGCCTCCTTGAGTATAAGTCCCAACTCTTCTCCTCACCTCATCATTCATCTCTTCAACTGTTTTTCATAAACAGTAAATAAATCTTTTGGGCCTCTTGAATATTAGAGAGTGTAAGACCCAACACCTTTTTCTGTACATACAATTTTTAAATCTTTTTTTTAACAGAAAAATCCTCATCTGTTTTCAAAACTTTCTTCTCGGTATTGAAGGGCATTATTCTCGGTGAAACTCTTCATATACCTATGTGACCTAGTGTCCATCTTCACTTCTTCTGTTTTCAAAACAAAAACTTCAAAACTGTTTTCAATCAACTTTCAATCTATTTTCAAAACAAAACTTCAAAACTGTTTTCAATCAAACTTTTAATCTGTTTTCAAAATAATTTCAAATCAATTTCACATGGGCCTCTCCTTGAGTCTAAGTCCCAAACCTTTTTGTACATACATCTTTCAAAGGCCTCATTTTCATCCAGGTTAGGCTTTATAACTTTCAATTTACAGTTTTCATTTAAATTACTATCAAATATAAACTGTATATATAGTGTTTAGAAATCCGTCTGAGAAAAACCTTAGGACAAATAAACTGTATATATATTATAGGACTATGGCCTAGGATTGAGAACATCTTCCCGGTGAAGGCTCTTTCCTAATTAAAATTCTTTAGTTCAACCTCAAGATGAATTATTCCCGGTGAAACATCTTGAAAAAAGCTTTAGAACAAAAATAGGGCACATCCACCCAAGAGGAATTATTCCCGGTGAAACCTCTTACCCATTTGCTTAGAGCCAAACTAAGTTCAAAGCCAACATAGCTTTCTCTTGTGCTATAACAAGGACCCTCGATGACCCTCGATTAGCCTCCTCTTGGGGTTACAATACAAGGACCCACGGGCTTCTTAAAAGCATATTCACATCTTTCTCTTGAGCTTGTATACAAGGATACATCAGGTTTCTTATAAACATAGGAACATGTCTTTAGTCACCTTTTAGCTTACCCTAGTGAGATTCATCTATTCTTCAAACAAGACTTCAAATAAGCCAAGCATATCTCAATCTCAGTATTGAGTTCACCCTTTGGAATGAGAGACATGGACAGTCTATGTCACCCATATCTTCAATCTCCAGTAAGTCCTCTCCTTAGTAGAGTCAAGATTCTACATCAGGAATTTCCTCAGCAAGGTCAGCCTTAATCTTGGGCTTTAAACAAGAAGTATAAGTAGTAAATCCCCTAGAAAGGTTTAGCCTCCATCAATCATTCCTTCATGAGTCAAAAATTCCCTGGAAAGGGTTAGCTTCCATCAATCAATCTTCAATATCCCCAGTAATGTCAACCTTCAACTCTGGGCTTTCAGTCATTAATCCCTGCTTAATAAAAGCAAATTCCCAAGTAGGGTCAAGATTCATCAATCTCTATTCAACAGAGAAATCCTCAGTAATTTAGCCACAACCTTGGGCTTTGTACAAGGCAGATAAACATCCTTTCTTGTGTCAAAAGATTCATATCCCTTGAGTCTTTTCCCCACTAAGTTAGCCACAACCTTGGGCTTTGTACAGGGCAGAAAATAATGTCTCTCTAGGTAGAGTCAGCCACAATTCCGGTCTTTGTACGAAACACCAAATAAATCTTTCAGTCAAATAAAACAAAACATTCTCCAGCTAAAGTCAGCCACAATTCTGGGCTTCATACAGAACACAAATTTCTTCAGTAAAAGTCAATCCCTAGTGGAGCCATCTCTCAGGATCAATCAAAACTCTTTTAAGCCTCAAGCTTGGGCCTTGTACAAGCCAGTCAAAATCTAAATCTTTCTTACAGAGGTGAGACATGATTCATCTCTATGAATAGATTTTTTAATTGTTATACCACATTCAAACATAACAAATATCATTTTCATAAAAACATTTTCCATTTTGATTGATATAAGACTGTCTGCTCTGTTGACTTCACATCCAGACTGCTGTCTTCCTCTAATGGTTGAAATCTTTTACTTTATATAAGATGATACTGGCATAATTGCATACACACAAGTAAGGTCCCTCTCTTGTCATAAAGTAAACTTTTCATTATGATTGTTCTTTCATATAAGATGATACCGGCATACTTGCACACACACAAGTAAGGTCCCTCTCTTATCATGAAAGAAACCTCATTTTTATTTACTTTCAAAATGTTTATGGTAAAACAATTGAAATATCTCTCCGTTAAGATGACGAATCGTCTCTTTTCTGCAAAAAGAGATTTAATTCAAACTTCAACCTAGAGATCAAACAAGGCACCCAAAATCAATTCATTTCCCTAATTAGTTCCTCAAAATACAAAAATCTCTGACTTCCATTAGGGATATGTAGGCATGAGACTCACAAGGAATCTCACCGAGCTAATCAAAAACCAAAAACAGTCAGTTCATCTGTCTTTCAATTCAATTCTCTCTCCTAACACAAAGGAGAAACTTTCCCAATCAAGCAGCAACACAAACACATAGACACAGAGCAGGTTCCCGTAGATTACTAAGGATATGTAGGGTGCTTAAAACCTTCCCTATGTATAACCGACCTCCCGGACTCCAAAACATCTAGTTAGGTGAAATCCCCATATCTAGAAAACTCTTAGGGTTTATTTGAGATCTTTTTCCCTTTCCGCTTCGAAGGATAATTAAAAAGTTCGTGTGCTATCGTAGGAAGAACTGAAATAAAATTCCTCCCACAAGGGCGCCTTTCTCCTTCCAAATTTCGCGTGAAGGGTCCGGAGTGCCGTCCTCCCAAGTGAAACGGGGAGGTAAAAAAAACGACACCACAATATGTTCTGGCAATACATAATTACTCTCATGATGAAAACTTCACTAAGTGGGTGTAACTATGAAGACAGAAGTTTGGTGATCTGATCAACATAGATGAAGATAAAAAGGATACGTCTAGTTCAAGTAAGAAAGTGTGTTAATCATTGTGTGACATTGTGAAACACCATATCAAGAGGGATTTCAAATTTTCTTGGCAGACCATGATCTAATATAAACATGGTAAGGTTATGCTCAACAAAGTACAAGAAGTGGCAATTCTTTATGTTGAGATTGTGGCAACCTCTCTGTGTGTGCATCTAGTGTCAAGAGGTCATCATTTGATTATTTCAGGTGGAGATAAGTTGGTAGACTAGAATCTGTTGCAGAAAGAGAAATGGACTTCGTGGATTGTACTGGTAGTACTAGTCTGAACAGCACAATTGTATTTTAGTGTCAGACACGATGTTATAACATCTAATATCTTGTGTGAGTATCTAATATAAAGGAGAAACATTGATAAAGTGAGTGTGTTCAGCAGGATAGTTGAACAGAGAGTGAGCTCTTGAAGATATGAAGACGCGTCTTATGTTTTCCATTCATCATTACAAGTTTTTCCTTGAAGAAGCACAAACTATCTCAGATAGGGGGAGTGACTTCTTAGGTCATGATATATTTTTCAAGAAAATTGTATTGGTCAGAAATGCTCTAAAATCATAGAGAAGGTGTACTAATTCAGAAGAAGCACATGCATCATGGTTAAAGCAGTTTTTATAAAGAATGCATGTTCTTGTGAAAAAGTTTGATATAACAGGCTATAACATTATTGTCAGTTATTTGTGAATGGTTGAAGCTAACCATGTGCGATTAAGATCCACATTTCTTTCTCTGGACTGATGAGGTGGCTGTGTGTCAACAAGTGTTGGAAGGTTTTTCACTGTTTTATTAAACAGTCTCAAGGTGTTCAGAACAACAGAAGTCTATGACTAGTGAGTCAGTAGAGTGAGTGGGAGGTATGTTACTTGGTTCATAGGATGCTTTGTCTAAGTCTCTTGAAGAATCTTGAGCTATGTGCTTAAGGGGTGAAAAGGTGACAATGTCTGACAGAATGTCATGACATAGTTAAAGACATTGAATCTACTGAGTCAAACAAGGAAATCTTTCTTGAGGTTATCTCTTCACATCAGTGGACGGTGTAAAGTTCAGTCAATGACTATGCATGTGCTGGTTTTAAAGATAACTCCTATCAGAAGAAACAGTCAAAAACTGCTTTGGAAAGAGTAACTTCTTTTGGAACTGTTTCCTAATCAACCATTTGACTGTTGAATTAGACCAAGACCATCGTTATTTCCTATGATCTCAAATGGCTATAAATTGGCGTCTCCACAAGATTGCAGAAATCAAATTCTCTCAATATGTCCTTCGTGTGTGTTCTAATTAGCTGTGTTCGAGTTTGGTACTGTGATGGGTTCCTATGCCAAAGGTTGGCCAGACAAAGAAAAAGACGGGCTGGGGAAGTTATTTGTTTTGGTCATGAGGTTTTCTATGAGTTCAACAAAAGGGTTCCATCATATACAACTTTATGTATAGGATATTTGGTTGTTATGATTTGTGATCTGAGTTATGAACACAATTGTGATTTGTGTTCTGAGGTACGAGGAGATATGGTAAGAATTCTTTCATGCTCTCTCTTAGACCTTAAGCTAGGATTTGTTTTCTAGTTGAAGACAGAGTAAGGGTTCTCTTATTCCACCATTGGTCCTCTGAGACAAAGGCTATCTCCCATCGTCTTCCTCATGTACACAAGTGTTGCATGAATATGTTCCACTGCATATTATGACATCGGCTCTATATTTGTCATATTATGGCTAAAAGGGGGAGAGTTTCTGATTCTGCTATTGTCAAAAGAAACAAAGGAATATTTGCAGACAAAGTAGAATGTGAAGCCTTGAAGAACAGAAGACCAATTCTGAGAATGTAAAAGATATGTTCTTCTTTGTTGTCTTGAAAGTTGAAGTTATGTTTTGCTGCATATGTAATTTAATGTATAAGTTTTAGCCAAAATAAGTCAAAGGGGGAGATTGTTAATGTTTTTATTTGCTGATTAGCATTTATGTTTGGCTAAAATATAATAGCAGTAATATGTAATAGAATGTATAAGTCTTGCAAATATAATAGAACAAAATAGGTACAAAAGCAAGATGTTATATGGAATGTCATGACATCAACTCATGACATTGCGCCTGCAGAACTGGAACATGAAGATTCAGTCTGATACTCAACAAATACAGAATATTCTATGGAATATTATGTAATCCAATGTGGCGCAGATTTAAAGGTCAAAAGAATCAAGTCAGAATATTGAAGAATAAAATCAAAATATTGAAGATTCTGCAGTTTCTAGTTTAGGAGATAAATTAGGAAACTTATGATTGAAGACCTTTCTTTTAGCAAAAGATATCTACTGATTTGTAACAACTAGTAATGCTGCGATTGTAAGCCCAAGTTCAGTTGGGAATAGGTTATAAAAAGAAACCTTTGTAACCTTGTTTTGTAAGCAAACCGAGTATTGAAAAGATGTACTCTTTAGGGTTTGTTAAGGGATACCACCCAGGTTGTGGGATGGCTGCCGTGTTCTTCTTGAAACCTGTAGGTAAGAGAAGTATTGTTCTCACTCGAAACCTGTAGGTAAGAGTTGAGTATTTTGGTTCTTAATTGAAGCTATGATGCAAGATCAAGTATATATTCTTGTAGTTGTTTAAATAGCTGTTACAGGGTTGTAACAGTTAGGTATCACTAGGGAGTGAGTAGAGGTTCTCTTGTCTTAGATGGAGGTCTAAGATAAAGGTTACATTGGGGAGCGACTAGGTAAACCAGAGGTTGTTTATTTGTAAACCAGAGGTTGTTTACATAAAATAGTACTACTGATAGTGAATTCTTCTTCCTGGCTTGGTAGCCCCCAGAGTAGGTTGTTTGACCGAACTGGATTAACAATTCACTGTGTTATTTATCTTCTACAGTGTATTATCTGTTCAGTCTTGGATGTCGTAACATCGTGTATAACACCAGGTTCAGGGTTAATAGCTTGTTCTATTAAACAACCAATGAAGTTTACAATCTGGATATGTTGACCGAACTAATATGGTCCCAGTACTCATGGACTCCTTCCTCTTAGGGAGTAATCAAAAAGTGGGGATCATTCTGTCCTGCCTTAGCTAAGTTGATAACAGATCAAATGTCTTGACATCCTGAGTGACATCCTGAGTCTGTCATACCAGAATTTCATCCATTATACTACCTTTGTATATATTTTGTTTATCTAACCTTATGGTTGAGATCCATATTCATCATCCATCATTCATTCATACATAAATTAATCCAAAGGTATAAACATATTTGCTCATTTTCATTGATGATTATCATACTTGCTTGTTTGTCTTTTGTGACACATGTTATCACACACACTTGAGGTATCCATTGATTGATTACTTTAAGTTGTTGTTGAAAAATCCAAAGGAATGGGTATAATATTGACTAAAATTGTCAAAGTACTCAAACTCTTTTCCAAATCTCTTTTACTTTGTGTTAAAGTATTGTTAAAGCTTTTTCACTTATTTTAAATGGTTTTGTATTGTTAAAGCTTAACCTTTTCAAACTTAAAAATGGTTTTGTATTATTAAAGCTCAACCTTTTTAAACCCACCCATGGTTTTGTATTGGTAAATCTTAAGTAACCCTTTGTTTTAAAACCTCGGTACTAAGAGAAGAATGATTCTTGGTGAAACTACTCTTAGTCCATTGACCTTGTATTGTTAAAGCTCTGTACCTTTTTTATTAAACTTGTTAAGTATTGTTAAAGCTTAACATTTTAAAACCCGTTGATTATTGTTAAAGCTCAACCAACCCTTTGTTTTAAAACCTTGGCACTAAGAGGAGAATTATTCTCGGTGAAACTACTCTTAGTCCATTGACCTTGTATTGTTAAAGCCTTGTCCCTTTTTATTAAACTTTTTAAGTATTGTTAAAGCTTAAAATTTAAAAACCCGTTGAGTATTGTTAAAGCCCAACATCCAAATAGATTTTGGTTATTTTGGCCCTTTTATTTTCCTTTTAAGAGGAACTACAAAAGCTCTGACTTCCCTTTTCTTTAAAAGGGGTATGTAGGCCTACGATGTGATGTCTTATCGAGCTCACTTTCAAAAACTTCTTTTCCCATCCCCACACTCTATTTAAACAAACTCACATATGCTATTTAAAACAAATGTACACAAAAACAATGATATTTTCAAAGAGGTTCCTATGGGATACCATAGATATGAGTGGTGCTTAAAACCTTCCTCTTGTATAACAAACCCTCCATACCTAAATCTCTGATAAGTTTATTAGTTTTGATTTTAAAAACTTTTGTGGGTTTTATTAACTCTTTCTCCCATTCCTTTTTGGAAACAATAAAGCGCGGCGGCGACTCTGCTTTAAACAAATGAGCTAAGTCTTTCCCATGGCTTTAGTCTCACCAATTTCACCGCTACATATATCTCATTCATCATCATAAATCAAGGCATGTTATCTCGCATCGGAATTCATAAATTAAAACATCTTTAGAATAATCTTCATAAAACATCACTTAAACCTCATGGTTCATGAGTTATAACTCAAACATCAAAATCCTTTGAAAGGTAACTCATCAAAATGCAATCAAATCCAAAATAGTCAAAGAGAATATAATAGTTCCAAAACATAACGACCCTGTAGCGGTGAAATTGGTGAGACTAAAGCCATGGGAAAGACTTATCTCATTTGTTTTAAACAGAGTCGCCACCGCGCTTTATTGTTTCCAAAAGGAATGGGAGAAAGAGCGATGGATGTATCTAAACACTTGGATTCAAACTCATGTATGAATGATGAATGATTGATATGATAAACATGGGGTTAGATAAACACCACATAAGAGAAATTAACAAGATAATGGTTAAAATAACAATTAAGTACAAAACAAGGAATAAATCAACAAGTATGTACAAGATGACGAACTTAATTAATCATGGATAAATAAAGATCAACATGTTTCTTTTCTTTTTGGGTTAGGGTTTTAAACCTAGAGTTTTTGAATTAGGGTTTAATCATGAACACCTAAACCTAATTGACTTTAATTGTTAAATACCTATTTCTTTAAGAGAAATGGTCTAAGGGTACATGAAGAAGTCAAAGACATCCTACTCTAACCCTAAACAAATATTCACAAAAATATACAATGCTACTTTGAAGAAATATTCAAAATAAAATGATTTTTTGGTTTATTTTTAATATATAAAAACTTTTTTTTGATTAATTTTTAAATAAAGAAATATTAAATGTTTTTGGGATATTTTAACATGGTATAAAAATACACAAAGTAAATAAATCACACAAAAAAGAAGGGATTAAAAAACATTAATCTACTATTTTTTATGCATTTTAGAAGTTTGATAAAAAGGAGAAATAAACTAGTGATAAAAAATTAGAAATGGTCCTACCAAGACTTGAACTCAGGACCTTCACTATTGCAACACAAAACTTAACCACTGGGCCAAGCACGCACGTTTGATCAATAGGCCCACTCAGTTCAATACATGTTAAAACAAGTTAGGGAACAGTGAAAAATAAAAGAAATAAAAAGGTATGGGGCGATGGGGATTCGAACCCCAAACCCTATGGGCACGCGCGTAACACATAAACACACACAACCAACTGAGCTAGATACGATGTAGTCACAAGTAAATGACTACCATTCAATATATTTTAAAAACAAGAGGTAAAATTTGAATTTCCCTCCACCCATACTTCATCTTCTTCGCTGAAGACAACAACAACATCATCCATGGCCAAAACACAAATCCTTCAAATCTTAACCAAATTGAACAAAGTGAAAGTGCATTCTGTTCCATTTTCAAACACGAATTTAACTATATAACTAACATCAATTTATTTAAATCAGAACTCACAAATTTCTGGAAAAAGAGTATGAACCCTAAAAATCATTTTCAAAATTAAATTCTTAAAACAACAAATCAAGCCCTAAAACCTTAAGGCTTTTACTCCCTACGTGATTCTAAATAGAAATGGAACAAGTTTCAATCAAATTGATGCACAAATGAGTAACTTCGAGTTCAAGCTCTTGCTTAGAGGGCTTCTGGGAATGCTGCAACTATCTGGAAACCTTCAAGGACCTCCAAGGAAGCTTTTAGAATGCTCACAATGCTCTTCAAGTGCCTGCAACTTCAAATACGATTTCACCTATAACACGAAAAAGTTATGGCTGGAACTTGAGGTTCCAAGTGTTACAGATCCAAAACAGATTTTTGGATAGCTTCTGAATGATGTTTAAAAGGTATCCAACATAGAAGGCCAGAAAACGCACGAGCCAAATTGGTTTTGACAAGTTTGGTTCAAAGAGGTATTTTAATGGAGTTTTGAAAGGTGATTTTCTATTTGGGGACTTTGGTAAGTGTTTAGAGGTTATGGATAGCTTCTATATGATTAATAGAAACTATTGGAAAGGCTAATTTGGTTTGGATTTTGGTAAGTTATGAGCTTGAAAGAAGCTTTAATGGAGGTAAAAATGTGATTTTTGATTAGGGGATGTAACACCCCGAAAATTATTTCTAATTATTTAATTTAAGTAGGAAAATTATTTAATTGGAATAATTGATTTTATGAGGAATATTGAGAAATATTGGAAAATAGTTATTGGGCTGTGTTGTGGTTAGTGAGAAAGGGAGGTGTTAACTTGTTAGGCCCATTAACCAAAGTTATTCTATTTCTCATAAAATAGAAGGAAATTGTGGAAGAGGAGGGTTACAGCAATTGGGAGAAGAGAAAGAACATGAAAATAACTGAAGAGCTTTGGAAAGGGGAAGACAGAAGATCAAACCTAAGGTAAGGGGGGACTCTTCCTTTTAGTATCTCTTATGTGGTCTTAGGTAATAGGTAGATTGATGTATGGTTTGATTCAATTAGACATTAGGGTTGTTAGGTTAGGTTGTTATAATTGGATTGAATTGATGATAATTGTGTGAACTATTTGGTTAATAATGCGTTTAAATGATGTTGTGTGGTGTATAATTGAATATATGATGATTGTATGCCTGTATGTGATGTCTGGAATCGTTTTTGGGTGAAAAGGGTGTGAAATCGCAGGGTCTGTCGCAGACTTGGGGTTTGATGAAATCGCAGGTCCGCTGAGCGGAGGTCCCAACGTAGTTTGCTTCTGTTGGACGTCGCTAGAGGTCCGCTGAGTGGCGGTCTGAAGGATTCGCTTCTGCCTTGCGTCGCTGGGCGAACCTTCATGTGTGTGAATTTTTCTAAAACTTTAAAATAACATATCTTTTGATCCGTGTATCATTTCTTAGTGCCGTTTTGGGTGTTGTGCAAGTAATTAAATTTTTTATACGATGAATGATGAATATGGGCGGTGTCCGACTTTATTTCTTTAAAACTCGATTTAAATTACTTGATGAGAATTGAACATTGTGTGCATATGAGATAGGTGTGACAATGTGTTTGATATGATGGTGAATTGGTTGTGATTAATATCGTGATTGTGATGAATGCATGGCTATTGGAATGATGTTGAAAACATGTACGTACTTATTCGGTGATGTGGTGTTGACATGAGTTGTTCATCGTGATTCGGTGATGTTTATAAGTATGTTATGTGTGTTTCATTCATTCATATACATTTGATGATGGATCCCGTTGATGAGTGGATCGTTGGTGGCTAATTCCCATTGCGCGGAGATTAGTAAGCAGTCATCGTGTGCCCATGGGAGTGTGAGCGATGAGGTTAATCGTGTGCCCATGTGGGTGTGAGCGATTAAAGGGCAGTATCGAGGAGAGAAGTCCTGTGAATGTGATTCACGAATTTTGGTACCACATGCATAGTGTCAGTTGTGTCATATGCATTTTGTCATAACATGATTGTATGGATTTCTGTGTTTTGTGTTGTAATCTATTATTGTGTGATTTGATGAATAATAGATGTGAATCTGAATGTGTATAATTGGGTGAACGGTATATTATGATGCTTGTTGCTTATGAATTGCATAATATTTACTAATTGAGAATGAGACTCACCCTTACATGTTGTCATTTTCAGATTGAGGAGTAGCGGCATTAGTGCTCGGTGAGGATGACTCCTAGAGTTTATCCGTTTATGTTGGGTCGTGTCGGTCATGCTCTGATCTTGTAACACCGGGGAACGATAGTTATAGAGATTTATGAGAATTCTCTATTTTATTTGGTGTTGGATTATGTTTCCATTTGGTTATGTTAATGATGTTTCTTATTCCGCTATGATAAACATAATTGTGTTTTTGGTAAATCGTTTCCTAATGAAGCATGACTTGACCATGATTGGTTTATTTATTTTAAATAATTGTGGCACCCTTGTGTTTATGTTTTTACTCTGATTATTTATTTAAATTGCCGCGGGGGTTTAGAAGGGTGTTACAGGGGACCTTTGAGAGGTTGAGGAAGGTATGGACACCTTCTAAATGATGTTTAGAAGTTGTCTAAACCTTTGGTTGACACCCAGAATTGCTTGAACTCAGAATCACTATGAAAGTGCAAAGATAAAAAAAATGAGAATTTCAAGTGAGGTAGTGACTTGGAGAATTCTGGTGTATTTGATCAAGGGAGTGATACTCTATATTTATAGGCAAGGATTGGGGTTTGTGGAGGGAAAAATTCATAAGTTTGAAGCTCCCATGTGACTCTTGTACCACCTTGCTTATTTGTGAAGAAATGAGATTTTTGGTTTTCCCATGGAAGCTACAATGCTTTAAACATGCTTGGGAGACTTTGACATGATCTTAGAGAGGTTTCTTGTGGCATTTGAAATTCTTTTTCTGCAGAGGAGACATGGGAGAGGCTCAAGACAAGTTGACTTAGTTCATAAAGCCTCTTTATCAAAATGGAAGTGTGATCTTTATGCCATTAATGGAATGATCACTTGGATAATGTCTTAAACACTTATATTATAGCTCAAAAGCAAGTGTAATCTTCTGATTATGGTGCTTGGAACAAGTTATATGGTCTGCAAGAAAGGAATCTTTGCATTTGAAATGGTTTTGGTTCATAACTTCTTCATCTTCATTCTTGAATTCAAGTGTTCATGGTGCCTTCTTCACAAAATCATATCTCATTGATCAAGCCATGGATTTTCATGCTAGTGGTATCTTTGGAAATCCCTTTCTACATACTTCAATTCACTTGTTAAAAGTTTTCTCAAACTCTTTTTGAATCATGGAGAAAAAAGACCATAAAGTTAAGAAAAACTAGGTGAAAACACTTAGAAATTTTCAAAGTTTTTTAGACATAAACCTTCTTAATCTAAAATCTCTCAAAATAATCACTTTTAGCCAAAAGTTTCATTTTGATAAGTTGTTTGTTTTGTCAAGATCTACAACTTTCATGTTTGGATATTTTTGAGTTTGTAGGCAAAATTTGGAGTTCCCAAAATTAGGTCAAAATTCACTTAAAACCCTAATTTTGACTTTTGTTGACCTTTTGATTCTTGATGAATTCTTTGGATTTTATTTGATCAAATTTCTTCAATATCCATATGATGATGATTTGGATCCTTAAAAGTCTATAGTTGACCATTTTTCTCAAAAGTCAAAAGTTGACTTGCATAGTTGACTTTTTTCGAATGAATTGCAGTTTTGTGATTTCCAAATGAATCAAGGTCTCCTCTTCAAATGAATGATATGAATGGACTATAATGTTGATTTGGATGCCTTTGAATCATGGTTTGAGTCTTGGAACCATGTCCTTATTAAAAGTTAACCCTCTAGTGGAATTAGGTCAAAAACCCTAATTGGAGCCTCTGGTGAATTTGAAGGTGATTGATCTTGCATTGAACCATCCTTGGATATTGACATTGATTAGAGAATCCTTTGAATCAAAGAAAAATTTGTGGGCCTCAAAACCCTAATTTGCCTAGCCTCTTCTTGATCAGTCTCCTGTCTTGGTGATTGATCTAGCAAATGATAAATGCATGATGATTATGATGATAATGATGAGGGGAAAATGGAATCTTCGTCTCAGCACGATAGGAGGGACTTAAATACAAAAGATAGCACAATTTTGGACCCTGAGAGCCCACATGCATGATATGAAAGCAACATATTTTTTATTTTTATATGGAATAAACAAACAACATCTTTCCTTTAAATTGGGAGGAAGGAAGCGTATCTACTAGGGATATGTAATGAACAGTCCCTAACTTTTAGGGAGAAGAACAATGTGATAGACTTTGGTAAACTCAGGATTTTTACAGAACAAGGTTTAATCTTTTCCATATGCTGCATTCTCATGCTCGGGAAGGAAATCAATAGGCTTTCTTAATGAATTGTCTCGTACGCTGGGGAGACTCACCATTCACAAAGGAAAGAACCAACTCTAACATGAACTGTCTCGACGCTGGAGAGACTAATCATTCATAATAAATTCAACATTAACTGCCTTGACGCTGGAGAGACTAACCATTCATAATAACTTTAACATGAACTATCTCGACACTGGAGAGACCAAACATTCATAATAACCTCAACATGAACTGTCTCGATGCTGGAGAGACCAACCATTCATTACATTTAGGTTCTTAAACAGACTGTCTTCATCGTCTATTGTGAATCTTCTATAGTGAACTGTCTTCTTACACCGAGAGACTAATCACTTGCAAAATTAGGTTCTTCAACAGACTGTCTTCATCATCTTCAGAAGGCCAACCATCTATTGTGAAACTTCTATCGTTCCCAAACTTCTCTGCTGGAAATATTTTTCTTGCTCCGTAGAGACTGTCATCCTCTCTCAAGAAGGAAATTGGGGACACACAAGCTGCTCAAATAAAGAGAGCATTACTTGCTGTCGGGTAATAACTGCAATGACAACTGCGGGGGATATAAATCCAACTTTCTAGGGGACCATAAACAGGTTCATGTTTGAAAATATCAGGTCTTCAATCGTGCAAAATAAATGCACTATGAGAATCCAGGATTCGCTGATCCAAATAATCATATATGCTGGAGACAAAGTTCAAACCAAGACGGAGTTGGAATGAAACACCAAACAAGAAACTTCCCATTGAGGAACAAGCTCAAAATGGGAATTCACCCTATCTACAAATAGATGAATAAGCTAAAACAAAACCTTCCCATGAGGAACAAACCCATCGGGGAAACACAAGAATATGGGTCTTTCTGCCTAAAGCTGACGCTTAAGTGGAAGGAGTAAAGACATTGCTTGGGGAGTAATAAGCTTATCATATCAACAAGATGTAAATGATGCGCATGAATGTATGATGCATGAATGCATGAGTGCATAAGTGAGTGTTATGTGCATACTGACAAAAAAACATATAATAAGATGACCACACTGGAGAATGACAACACCAGGGTATATACTCGGCCGATTGTCAATAACATCTTCTGTCATTTCGAGAAGAAAACCCATTCTTGGGAAGCACATTTTGAGAAGTAAACCTGCTTTTGGCGGGAGACAACTTGTGTCAAGACCTAGCTACTTTGTGGGCATAAAATCTGTTGGTACTTTCATTTCTTGCTTTGAGAACCAACTCTTCTAGGTTCAACATTTACCTCTGTATTCATGAGTTTTTAAGAAAACGTTCTATCTTTTAATTTATTTTGAAAAACAACTTTGACTTTGTTTCAAATCTCTTAATTCCAAAAACAATATTTTGCAAGACAGAATAAAATAAAAATTCCAAGAAATGAGATAAGGCTCAAATTTTCATTAATGGAATGGTAGTCTGCGAACGGCAAGACCCCATGGATTACAAAGTTTCAAAATGGTAACTTTTACAGAAAAGGGTACACTGAAATACAATGATCACTAGTATCCTTATAAACTTTGAATATTAAGGGTACGTTGACGTCGGTTGAGAGTATTCATAAAATCTTCAAGATGGTCAGGTGATACCAGATGTGGTTACTTTCCATATTCCCTAATTTTTGCATGAATTGCCTTTGCAAGTTTTCAATTCATCGGGATGATTTTCTCTTTTTTATTGTCTCTAATTTTTTCCTGGACCGCCTTTTCAGGTTTTCAGTCCATTAACACGCTCATTTTTGCCTAAGTTTTCCTTTCAAGTTTTCAACGTAGCGAGCTCTTCTTTTTTTCTTTTTTAGGCGAAGTATTTCTTGACCATATTGGTATTCACGGGACGTGGGAATTATTCACCATCCATAGTCGTAAGAGTCAAAGCACCACATGATAAGGCTCTCTTAAGAACATATAGGCCTTTATATTTGGGAGTCCATTTTCCCCTAGGATCTGGTTGAAGAGGTAATATCTACTTGAGCACGAGATCGCCTTCCTTGAATCTTTGAGGTCTGACTTTCTTGTCAAAGGCTCTCTTCATTCTTTCTTGGTAAAGCTGACCGTGGCATAATGCGGTCATTCTTTTTTCTTCAATAAGATTCAACTGATCATATCTAGCTTGACACCATTCAGCTTCTGATAACTTGGCTTCCATCAGGATCCTTAAGGAGGGAATCTCAACCTCCATCGGGAGTACGACTTCCATGCCATATACCAAGGAGAAAGGTGTTGCCCCGGTTGAGGTGAGAATTGTAGTACGGTACCCATGAGAGCAAGAGGGAGCATTTCATGCTAGTCTTTGTAAGTAACAACCATCTTCTAGACAATCTTCTTAATATTCTTGTTAGCTGCTTCTACTGCTCCATTCATCTTTGGTCGGTAGGGAGAAGAATTGTAATGCTCAATCTTGAACTCACCACATAACTCTTTCATCATCCTGTTGCTCATCTTGGAACCATTATTAGTAATGATTCTATTGTTAGAACAAGATTTGTTCTGATCAATATTCTTGGTTTTGATGATAACAATGTATATGAATTTTGTATGAGATAATGTGGTACTCTAATACTATGCAATTTCCATTTCAGGAATTATATAAAGAGTATGCACAAAATCAGCGCAAGAAGCACTGACTCAGAAGGTTCAGCATGCAACATCAGAACATGGTCTGGCAAGACATCAGAAGATGGTCAAGCAGAATCAGAACATGGTCTATGGAAGCATCAGAAGGACTTGAGATCAGAAGCAGAAGCACTGAAGTTCTCATGGTATCACGCTAAGAAGCACTTCAAGGTCAGAAGACAAGAAGATGCTCTGCACCAAGCTGTTTGACTCTGATGATATTCAAACGTTGTTTACACAAACATCAGATCAGAAGCAAGTACTAGCTGGCAGGCTACGCTGACTGACAAAAGGAACGTTGAAAGCTATAAAAGGCAACGTCAGTAGACAAAGCGAAAGCAAGGCTCAAGGTAGTTGACAAAAGAGTGAAACATTAAATGCAATGCTGTACGGATCACGCAAAGCATTAAATGCTCTCAACGGTCATCTTCTCAAACGCCTATATATTGAAGTTCTGATGAGAAGCAATGTTATGATTACAAATTCTGAATACAACACTTGCGCAAATATACATAAACGCTGTCAAATTCAAAAAGCTCTCAAACTTTATCTTCAACCTCACTACATTGCTGTTGTAATATCTTAGTGAGATTAAGCTTAAACTTAAGAGAAAATCACAGTTGTGATAATAGCTTTATAAGAAGCATTGTAACTCTTAGAATTTGTTTACATTAAGTTGTAAGAACTAGAGTGACCAGGTTGTTGATCAGTATACTCTAGAAAGTCTTAGAGGGTATCTAAGCAGATTGTTCCTAGAGTGATCAGGTTGTGATCAGTATACTCTAGAAGACTTAGAAGTGGTCTAAGTGGAAAACCATTGTAATCTTGTGTGATTAGTGGATTAAATCCTCAGGTGAGGTAAATCACTCCAAGGAGGCGGACTGGAGTAGTTTAGTTAACAACGAACCAGGATAAAAATCATTGTGCAAATTGTGTTTATCTTACAAGTTTTAAAGCTACAATTATTCAAACCCCCCCCCCCCTTTCTAAGTGTTTTTCTATCCTTCATCTATTGGGTAAACCGTAGCGATAGATAAGATATTTCTTGATAAATCTTACTACCACTTGTCGAGTAACATGGGCGTAAGAGGTAGCTTCGACCCATTTGGTGAAGTAATCAATGGCGACCAGGATGAAACGGTGTCCATTTGAAGCCTTTGGTTCAATCATTCCAATCATATCAGATCCCCACTGTAATACGGTGAACTGACTTTATCGAAATGTCGCGGTAAGCAAGAGTCGCCACCGAATTTTATTTTATCCAAATTAACAGAAAGGCTAAAAGAACAGGAAAACCCTTTTAAATAAAAAACTGAGTTCGGGGGTAATTTATGCAAAGGGAAGGTGTAAGGCACCCTTTGCATCCATGGTTTTCCATGGGCTCTTAATTGCTTTGCTCTTTGAAACCAAAAGTTTAGAAATGTGTAGAAGAAGAAATAAGGACTTTAGCTCGTAAAATGAGCGTAGCCTTATGGGTTTTTTAGAAAAAGGGTAGAAAAAGAATTTTAAATCAGAGCAAAGCAATTAGGGGCAAATTACCTGGTTAGATGAAAAATGTTCTTTTAGCCTTTCAGAGCTATCCATACCATAGGAGGTTAGGGAAGTCCTTTTTATTTGGAGGTTGAAGGGTCGTCGAATTATCGTTCGCCACAAGACTGTCCCTGCCATAGAGGGGCAGGTAGTCTAAGGGAAGGATCAGAATAGCCATTTACTTTTAGGCAACCGGAGGATACCTCGGCATTTCGTAGGCAACTTCGAGGGACGAGATCATATTAGCGAATCGAAGGCAGCATCATTAGGGACTTATGATCTGAATGAACCGAGGGCAACATTGCTGAGGTATCCTCGTATTCGAGGGACTTGGCTATTCTGCATTAAAACACAAGGCAACAGGCAACAAGCAACAAGAGAGGTTACCATAAAAGGTGTGTGGGTGCAACAATCACGTGACCAGATTCAATTATATTATCTTGTAATTAGGTGATTCTAGATTAGTTCGAAGTTATCACTCCCTAGGATTACAAACCACAGAGTTAATATAAACAGTGTTAAGTGCCTTCAAGGCCTCACAATACAACCAGAAGCAGTTACATAATAAATTAAGGGGAAGGGGAAAGAAGCAATAAGAAAAACCCAACAGAGCAGCAGGTCTGACACAAATAATAATTTCAAAAGAAATTAAAATAAATTAAGTTTTAGGGTTACCGACTAATCGAGCTTTGACCGGCTGGCTAACCCTGAAAATTGGAAAAGGAAAAATAAATAGAAAAGGGGTGAGTGTAGGGACAGTTTATTGGCATTTGAAGATAAACCCTAATTTTAATTTAGAAGGCAAAAAAAAACAAATATTTAAATAAATATAGAATCAGGACTTAGCTTTTGATCTGATATTGCGCGTAGGCGGACGAACCTTGATGATAACCCTGAAAACTGCACCAAAGAAAAAAGATTTTTCCAGTGTAGGCACGATCTTCGTAAATCCTGATTAGGGCACAAATTGACTATGGTTAATAGAGTAAATAAAATTTGATTTAATCAATTATTGGTTTTCAACCTAATTAATTAAATCGGCCAGAAATAAAGTCTCGATTAAATCTTCTAGCCTTAAAATATATTTTAAATCAATTAATAGAAGTATTGATAATTAATTAAACAATTAAATAATTAATCTAAACATTTAATTATTTAAATCAATTAAAATAAATATTTTTGACTTTTATGTTTTTATTTGAGAAAAAAAATTATAACAAAATGTTACAATAGAATATATAAATTTTTTGAAAGAATAGATATAAACAAATAAATAAAAACTATGTTATAAAAAATTAAATAATAAAAAAAAATTAGAAACACTCAGCTTATGTTCCAGTGTGATTAGCCCTTGAAGGTACATGATGCTCCTGAAGGCTTGTGGACGTTGGATCAATTTAGGAGATAACCTGATGGCTGGATGGTGAAGACGCACCATAACCCCTCCCTGTAAGCGCGTATAGGATCTGTAACGGGAATTTTGTGAAGAAAAATATGATGAGGCGCGGGATCTAACACATGGCCTTAGCTTCACCAACACACGCCTCCACCACTTGAGCTGCTTTCCACGTTTGATTACTATACGCTTTCATATCATAATATATAACATATGGACATGGATCCAAGAACGCGCGCCAAATTTGAAACTGTCCAACCACGTGAGGACACGCACTAATCTTCCTCATTCAACCATCGGCTTAGGTCCAAATCTATACCTATAGACAGGTATCCGTCGCCATAGCTCCTGCTGACGAAAAATAACACAATACACAATAGAAATTGGTCGTAGGACCATAGACCGATGGGGTTTAATCCCCTGAACACGAAGATGATCTCTAGTTTGCCAAATTTCGCCTGTAACAGAAAGCCCCAATATGGAACCTTGAAAACCTAATAATGGTGGTCTCTCATACAAGCGATTAAACGACCATTAACATGCCCAGGAACAATCATAGTATCACTGTAAACATAAATAAACAATCAAATTGTATGCAACATGCTTATATGTATGAATTTGAATCTGAACAATATTGACACTTTTATGAACCTGTATCTTGCGCTTCAGAGTGTCACAATCGATGGTGAGGATCAGCACACGTTCAGAGAGGACCAGAGAATCGATTGGAATCCTTGAGGCACCCTGAATCAAGCTCTTTCTTGAAAAACCACTTTCACTTTCTTTGAAATTTTTTAATGGTATTTAGGATTCTCAAGCTTCCAAAAAAAAACCCCTAGAGGTCTGAATTCGTTCACTACTTATAGTAGTGTGAATTAGGTTAGTAAAAAGGAGGAAATCTTTATTGAATCAAGGATTTGCCAATCTTGAAAATTTGATTTGAGCTTGGTTCATAATCTTTCTATTTTTGCCCAATATTGATTCAATTTGTTTCAATTTTTATTTGACCAATTAAGAGAATATATTTTATTGATTCCTTGACTTAAAATCAAAGCAAATAATATTTCACATTTATTTTACTATTTTATATAATTTATTTATGATTTAAAGTGATAAAAAACCATAAAATAATTAATAAAATAATAAAAATAACATGAATCTTGTTTTGGGGCGTGCATGGGCTTAAGATAAAGTTTGGATAAAAAGAGAATAGGCCCATTTAGAAATATTTAGAGTTTTGGACCTTTTTCTTTAATGTATACCCTTGAAAATAGGTGAATTTGTGCAACTTGCCATTTCCTCATACTTCAACATTTTTCCAAGTTCTTGGATTTTTTAGAAACCTTGAGGAGTCCTCTAACCAATGTATTTGGTCTCATGTCAAAATAATTTTCCATGCTCCTTGTGTGCTCTTTTGAAAAAGATGACTTTTGGTTGACTTTCAAAAGAGACCTGTAATGTTTTGAATCATATCTCCCAAATGAAGCATTTTTAGACTTGGCATGTGAGAGACAAAATTGTATAGAATTCAATTTCCTTCAAAATGAGCTTTGGATGGAAAATTTCTGATGTTCCATGTGGGAGTTATGGCTGGTCAAAGTTCAGTTGACTTTCTCCTATGAAAACCCTAATTTAGAAACTTTTGAAATTGTTGATTTATGATCTTTCCTTGATGAACCATGATCAATTATTGATTAAATGGTGGATGATACTTCAAAATAATGATGTTGACAAAAAATCAGGAGTTTTGACTGTACTTTGACCACAGTTCACTTTTAGGTCAAATCAGTCGACTGTTGACTTTCTGAGCAATTGAGTGACCAATCCTTTGAATTGAGGCCTGAATTTTGTCATGGAGGTAGTTTGAAACATCATAAACCATATGAGAGGAAATGGAGCTTTTGATTCATTGATTTTCTTCAGAACAACACAAACCCTAGTTTCTTGAGCCTTTGTTTATGAGGGATGTCTTTGAGCTTTGTGCCTTGACTTGAGTTTGAACAAGAGAAATAGTATGGGAAAATTTTGGGGTATGAAACCCACATAGAGAAAGGCCATGGAGAGGAGATAAAGTTGAGAAGCTTCGGAGGTACATGGATCTTATCGGCATAGATCTGGAATTTGTGGCACTTCTTCACATATCTGTAGCAGTCAAATTCCATTGTCATCCAATAGTAACCTGCTCTCAGCATCTTTCTTGTCATTGCATGTCCATTGGCATGAGTTCCAAAAGATCCTTCATGAATTTCTTGCATTAATTGGTTTGCTCCGTGTCTATCCACGCATCTGAGCAATACCATGTCAAAATTCCTCTTGTATAGCACATCCCCAATCACGAATAAATTGCCAGACAATCTTCTCAAAGTTCTTCTGTCTTTGCTAGATGCCCCAAGTGGGTACTCTTGTTTTTATATGAAGACTTTAATGTCATAAAACCACGGCTTGTCATATGTGACAGCTTCAATAGTGAATACATGAGCAGACCTATCCAGATGCATGATTGTAATTTGAAGAGCTTCGTTTGGAAACTTCACTTGATACATGGAAGCTAGAGTAACCAATGCATATGCCATTTGATTTTCCTCACGAGGTATGTGATGGAACTCAACATTGTTGAAATAGGTGAGTAGTCTTCGGGAATAATCTCTGCAAGGAATTAAACCAGGATGACGGGTTTCCCATTCTCCTTTGATCTTATTAATAACTAGAGCAGAGTCTCCATACACATCCAAAATTTTGATTCTAAGATCAATGGCTTCTTCTAGTCCCATGATACAAGCTTCGTATTCTTCCATATTGTCGGTGCAGTCGAACATCAGTCTTGAAGTAAGTGGTACATGAGAACCTTATGGCATAACAATGACTGCCCCAATTCCTCGACCATAAGCATTAACAGTTTCATCAAATATCAAACCCCATCGGGATTCAGGATCAGGTCCTTCTTCAGGTAAAGGCTCTTCATAATCTTTTGCTTTCAAATACATGATCTCTTCATCTGGGAATTCATCTTGTAAGGATTAATCATTGTTAGTGCTTTTGAGGATTGACTTTATGTTTGGTAAAACTAATTTAGCAGCAATAGGATAAATAGCATTATAACTTGTAAGAGAAAGCAGGTGGAAGTTCAATTTAATTGAGAAACATGTTGTGTTGAAATGTTTCAACATCTGGAATAACATGTCAAAGAAGATGTTGTGAAATCGTATTTGAGCTGACAATTTGGATTCTGTTATAACAGAAACAGAATATTCCTAAAACATTGAATCCTATGTGGAGCTATATCTAAGGAGAAAATTTAGGAAACTAAATGTTGAAAGATTTTATAGGAGAATCTGTTGCAAAAGTGTAACAACTTATTGTTGTTACTTGGAGCATATTTTATGGAGATATTTGTGGAGAATATCTTGGAGCTTATATTGTGGAGCAATTTTAGACACAGTTTGTTATGTCAGTTTGTAGATGTTTTCAAGATGTCATGCTCGATGTCATGACATCAGTATCTGACAGCAGTTGCTATTATATTTAGCTATCACGCGCCTGCTGAGCTGGAATATAAAGATTCAGTAAGTACTCAATAGATGCAGAATATTCTATGGAATATTATGCAATCCTAAGTGGCGCAAGTTTAAAGGTCAAGAGAATCAAGTCAGAATATTGAAGATTAGCTGTCACGCGCGTGCTGAGCTGGAATATAAAGATTCAGTAAGTACTCAACAGATGCAGAATATTCTATGGAATATTATGCAATCCTAAGTGGCGCAAGTTTAAAGGTCAAGAGAATCAAGTCAGAATATTGAAGATTATGTAGTTTCTAATTATGAAGATAAATTAGGAAACTTATGATTAAAGACCTTTATTTTAGCAGAAGAATTCTGCTGATTTGTAACAGCAAATATAGCTGTGATTGCAAGCCCAAGTCCAGTTGGGAATAGGTTATAAATAGAAGCTTTGTGACCTAATAAGTAAGCTAGACGAGTATTGACAAGATGTAGTTTTTAGGGTTAGCAGTGTAAGTGAACCACCCGATTTGTGGGATGGTCACTGATTTGTGTCTCGAAGCCTGTAGGAAAGAAGTTTGTTTTACTCACTCAGAATTTGTGAAGCAATGAGTGCAGTTTTGTTCTTGGAGGAAGCTTTGAAGCAACTTCAAGTTGTATTTATTTGTGTGCTTAGAATGTTGGAAATTAGGCTGTCGATGCAGTGGCTGAGGTGTTAACTGCTAGACATCATTGCTATGATTGAGAGTGGAATGGAGTATTCAATATCTAGGGAGGACCTAGGTAGAAGGGTCATTGGGTAGTGATTAAGTGAGAAGTTGTAAACGGGAGAGTTTAGCTTTGAATTGATACTGCTAATAGTGGACTTCATCCCTGGCTTGGTAGCCCCCAGAGTAGGTAGTTAAACCGAACTGGGTGAACAATTCTGTGTGTTATTTATTTTCTGCACTGTTATTTGTATTCCTATCTTGTATGTTTTTATAATGTCAGATCATATGTCATGACATCCATATATGACATCTGAGTTTGTTGTCACCAAAATTTCAATTGGTATCAGAGCAGACATCTTGTCTATTTCTGGATGAGATCCATGAGGGATACATTTTGGTTGTGCTGAAGGTAGAAGATTGTTTGAACAAGAAGTGTTCATATTGTATGGTCCCTTGAAGTGGAGGATGGACCTATATGTGGAGGATTAGACCAACCTGACCAGAGCTGTTGATGCTGGAAGAAAGGAGAGCTATATCCAAAGACTTCATGCGGGAGTGAAGAATTTGAATTGTACTAATTAGCCTGCATCTATGTACAGAGAAGAAACGTATCAAAACCTTCATGCGGGAGTGAAGATGTTGATAAGGTAACCTCTGTATCTATGTAATTTTATCAGGTCAGGAAGTTGGTTAGGATTAGTCTGTTGCTTGGTGCAGAAGCAAGCATTGTGCAGGGTTAAGTTTCAGTCAATCCTTGGATGTCATGCTTACAATTGATTCCTGGAGTAAGAATTGTGTGAATTTTATTGAAGTATGGCTATTTTCCGCTGCATAGCCTCTGGTGCAACCCCTATTGTAAAAGAAAGATTCTAGGGTTATTTATATTCAACAAAATGTATGGCAGAACCTTACAGCTATAATTAAAGTGTCATAGATACTTGAGTAATATCTCAAGTCCACTCATAATGGCATGGTTTATTAGAGCTGATGAATGTCAACTGATCAATGATATTCATAATCATATGCAAGTGTGAACCTTGAAGAGTTTCAAGGCTGGAGTGTTCCTAGAAAAAGGAACAAATGTCCTTCTAGATGTTGGGACATTAGTACTGGTATGCAGCTACCAGCTGAAGAACAGATGTTCTGGTGCTAAACTAATGTAGTGTGAGAACATTGGTTTGGAACCTAGTCCTGGTCTGGAAGAGGAGACATCTGATTATAAGTTGATCAGGACACGATCAACATGTGCTTCTACTCCAAATCCTATTTTATGGGAGGTTAGAAGTAAAAGCCCAGTGACAAAGAAAACTCATGAAGGTATTCCTTTCTGGTCC
The DNA here is from genome assembly GCF_029867415.1 of Vicia villosa. Lineage (NCBI taxonomy): Eukaryota > Viridiplantae > Streptophyta > Magnoliopsida > Fabales > Fabaceae > Vicia > Vicia villosa. Next base: position 38,568 of record NW_026706272.1, read on the forward strand.
TTTATGTTTAAATCAAGATGAGCTTACATCTGGTATTTTCCTCTGATCAAAGGAACCAGATATGTGAATTTTCATTCATAACCATAGAGCAGTTGTTGGAGCTGAATACTGTGTCTCAACCACAGTGAAATACGGTCAACAATGGTTACTTCCCTAGTTGTTATCCAAAAAGGGTAGAGTTATTTAGAATCAAGGAATTCAGATGGCTTAGAAGAATCTGACTAATTCAGTGTTATGTCATGACAAAGTTTGTTCCAGAAACCTAAATGAGGGAATATCCTCTATAGGCACAGAATATGGCATCCATCATCTCAAAATCAGAATGAAAGTTTGAAGAAAAGCATATTGAGATGCTGGCTATTATATTCTTTGATATGTCTGGATGTTGTTGATAATTGCACTCTTTTGTTTCCACCCCAAGTGCTATGAATTAGATGTTAGAGATGTTAACCAAGAACCGTGAAGGATGATGTCACATCAAATGTCACAACATCATCTTAAGATCTTCAGTTTCTTTTTGTTGTGTTTGCCAAGAGAAAAATCTATAAATGTGAAGAGGTAATTAGTCAGAATGATCTAGTGTGAGTAGTAAATTCTTACTGACTAACTGGTAAGTACTTTGATGGGAGACTTAGTACTTATTGGGTATAGAACCTGGATGCAAGACTGAGAAGAAGAAATCAGTCAAGATGAACTAGTGTGGGTAGTAAATCTTACTGAGTAATAGCGTTATCACGATGGTTCGTAACAACCTCTACTACCTTCCATGAGGCCTCCACTGATTGGGGTTCCACCATATGAAGCTCATGGTAAGGATTGCTCCTGACATGCGACTATTGGTCTTACCACCTCCTATCTCAAGTTACTCACCAAAGTCCGGGTTAGAACTTTATCTCATCACAGAGGAACCATCGAGCACCAAAAAAAGAAAAAAAGAAAATAAACAAACAAAGCACACAATAATATATACAAATAAAACACACAGATAAACAAAAATAGGCTTAACACACTTAAAACTGGATCCCCAGTGAAGTCACCATTTTTCTGTAGCGGGGAAAATCTGATATCGAAGCCATAGGATTGACTCGAATCAATATTTCGTTTGAAATCGCCACCGCGCTTTATTTTTTCAAAGGAAAAGGGAAAAGAACGTAAAACCCAAAGTTTAGTTTTTAAAACAAGAAAGAGAACTCAGGTTCGGGTGTTGATTATATGAGGGGAAGGTTTAAAGCACCCCTCATATCTGTGGTACTCCACAGGAACCTTTTTGAAAATCTGTGTCGTGTGTGCTAAAAAAAAGGTTTGTTTTATTTTTAAAATAAGCTCGGCAAAGCGTTAAGCCTTGTGCCTACATACCTCCTCGGTGCAATGGAGAAGTCAGAGCTAATGTAGTTCCGCTTAAAGGGAAAACATTTTTAAAACGAATAAACACTTTATCGTCGTTGGAGAGAAATACTCAGCCATTGATCTTTAGCATGAGAACAAATGAGTTCTTTGCTTCGCAAATGAAAGAAGGGCTCCAACTCGGATAAAATCAACGAGTATGCCACTAGCTCTCTCACGCGGAAAAGATCTCATTATATCAATCAATTTCAAAATCGTGGGGTATAACCACTCGTTTCGACAATTAACAGTGTCTAAACTTTTTGAAGAAAAAGGCCACTAAGGGCAAAAGATATTTTAAGAGAAAAGGTTTTGAAAAGATTGCAAACATAAGAAGGTTTTTGAAAAAGGGAGAAGATTTTGAAAATTTAAGAATGGGAGGAGATGATGAGGCTATCCTATTGCGTAAAATAAAAGCTAAGGAAAGAAACGGTCTAACCGAAGAAGAAGCCAACACTTGACATTATGAGTCAAGGTAGAGTTCCCATCCTTTGGACTTATCAATACCAAACCAACATTATCACTTGGGGATCCTGATGAATTTATTATCTTAGCACCACTTCGGATTAAGCACATTAAAATTCTGACGAAAATCGGGCAGAGTAACGGCTGTTTTCGGGTAAAATCCTTATCTCAATGCCTTGGAATTAACCATCAAGGGCTTTCAAGGAAATACCTGCATACATAAACAAACAACAATCCGATGCCAGACAGACAGAACAATCACAGAGTAATAACAGAATGAGGGTCTAGAGGTACTAGGTCCATAAGTCCGAATCTCCAAAATGCTAGGGATAGTAACCAATAGTCCAAAAGAGAGCCTTAAGTGTTTTTTAGATTTTTGTTGTTTATTAGTGTTTTAGCATAAAAGTAAAGTATGGTCCAAGTGGACAAAGAGAAAATAGCGGAAACATAAACATATGTCCAAATGGACAAAGAGAAAATAGCGGAATATAAACGTCCAAATGGACAAAGAAAAAATGGCGGAATGTAAATATGATGAAATTATAAAATAAAGCAATAAAGCGTAAAATAAAAGAGCGATATAATAAATTGCGGAAATTAAAGTCAATTGTTAGATGTTAAAGATAACCATCTTGAAACTTGTCAAGTATGTTATCAAAGTTAGTAATTAAGATCGATGGTGAGTGAAGGATGTACTCGGATTTAAATTCAATAGAAATTTATCAGAAGCTTGATAAAATCATAGCGACTACACGATAAACCTCTATAAGTCATAAATCAACCGCATACAATTCTCTTCCATATTTGATCTTTTTGATTCGGGACACGAAATATTGCGCTATGTTAAGCAGATCGCCAAGTGATTTATGTAGAAATCACCCTACAACGAGGCCGGTCAAAACTTTATGTGCTAATGCATGCGAGAAGAACGATATGTAGATCGTTTTCCGAATGCAATACCGCACGAAAAGAAAAATAGGAAGCGATCTCGTCTTTACCAAGAATCCATAAGAATCCTCAAGGCATTAAGACTTTCATCGATCAAAATAAAAAGAGATAAAAGATGGAACCACATCAAAGGCTCCTTTCATCCATAATTTCAATCACTTAATATTGCGGATTTGGATTCTCATCCTATCGACGCCCTAAGTCCATTGAAATTAGAGAGAAATTAGGCCTCTAACTTGTGATTCAAAGAAAATATCAAAAGAATGGAGTAGAAGATGAGTTGGAACTAAAAACAAGTCAAAAACCACAAAAACAAGCATTCTGCCCAGATGTAAATCGATTTGCACAGAGTGTAAATCGATTTACATAACTCTGTTTTCAAAATCTGCGCAGTTTTCAGTTGTGTAAATCGATTTGCACAAGATGTAAATCGATTTGCACAACACAGTTTTCAAAAAAAAAAGCAAATAAAGAGAAGAAAACTTGTTTAAACATAAAACCAAACACCTTGTGATCTTGGATCAATTTGTGCACGAAAATGTATCAAGTAAGCCAGCAAAACACATCAATGTAGCACCAAAGGTGCATCAAGCATAAACAACAATGGATCACATCTTGAATTATGGAATGGATCTAGAATTTTACCAAATCTTTCACAAACTTTGAATCTTCTTCAAGAACACACAACCACAAGCCTTGATCTCTCACAATTGATGAAGAAAGTAGTGTTTATGTTGAGGTTTAGCTCTAAATTAGTGAGGTTCAAGATGTGACTCACTAATTTGTGTGGAAGAAAAAGAGCTTTGAGTGATGGGTTTGGAAGAGGTGAGGAGAGAATTTGCAATAAGTTTCTTGGCTATCCAAGCTTGAAAAATGAAGAGGGGAGTGCCTCAATTTATAGCACTTAGGCTTGGGAAATTTTGTGGCTTGGAGTTAGGATTGGAAAATAAGATTAGGCTTGGGAAAAGGTTTTGGAGCCAAAAATGAAATCCAATGGTCTTGATGCAATCACATGAGGGTTTATGATTAAATGATGTAGAGAATCAAATGTAAGAACTAAGTCATGCTTCCCATGCTTGCAAATGATGTCAACACTTTCAAAAGCTGAAATTTGCCTTCATTTTTCCAAATTCGCAATGGTGCAATCGATTTGCACCTTATGCAAATCTATTTACATTGCTGAAAAAGGCAAAATCTGGGGCAAAAACAGTTATGCAAATCGATTGCTGTCTTATGCAAATCGATTTGCACTGATGGCAGAAGCAAATCTGGTGCAGAAACAGTTGTGTAAATCGATTTACACCTTATGCAAATCGATTTGCACAGTGAAAATGTTGAAAAATGCTCCTTTGATGGATATTTTGACTTGGTACCTACAAAACACAAACATACAAGAGAACAAGGCAATATTTTTGGTATTTTGGTTAGTAAAACAATATATACAAGACTAAAACATGGGTGCTTAATGATTCCCTTGCAGATGAATTGAGCATAACACCACAAGTAGAGTTCTAAGTTAAAACTTCTTGATTGATGATTGGTATGCAAATGATGTGTGATCTTAGGGTCAAAAATTGGGGTATGACAGATGCCCCTATTTAAGTTTCTTCGATTCGGAGATACGATGATTGGAAATCTTCGTTTTGACGAAATCGAGGAGACTTAAATATATAAAACACAATTTTTGAACCTAAGATGCTATGCAATGTTTAATGAATGCATATGATGTGGATAAAACACGACAACACCGGGGAGGAAAAGGAACTCCACTGGGGAAACAAATGTCTTGCTGGCATAACTCCACTGGGGAAGGCAAGACTTTGTTGGAGAGATGAAACTTTGGTGGGAAAAGAAACTTCTCTGGGGAAACATTTCGCACCAGAGAGGTTAAAGCAATCACCTTTCGCTGGAGATGATAAAGGGGGGCATCCTCTTTCACCGGGGATGAGAAAGTACGCATCCTGAATCAGAATACCAATTTTTCGTTAACACACCATCGTACCACTGATGATATGAAGAGATGTATCTTCGTACCACTGACGATAACATTTTGATTCGTGGACCATCCTCTTACTCAATAGTTGAAGGTAGAAGAAAATCGAATAACCGTCTCAATAGTTGACGATAAGCTACCAACTCAATAGTCGAAGGTAGAAGCAAATTGAATTACCGCCTCAATGGTTGACAATAAGCTGCTGAGAACAATAAGTTGCCGCTAAGAATAGGGATCAACTTCTTCAAGGACATGGCTTGATAAAAGGAACTGGATGAAAACTGTCACTTCTAATGAAGGGACTTACCATTTTCTGACTTTGCTGAGGAATCTTTAAGCAAAACGAACTGTCTTCGTGAAGAAGACTGCCATTCGTTATCTCAAAGGGAAACAAACTGTCTTCTGCTGAAAGAGACTGCCATTTGCCGACCCTGTCGAGAAGTCCTCAATCGGAACGAACTGTCTTCTGCTGAAATAGACTGCCATTCGTTGACCCATCTTAGGAAAAAGTGAGCAAACTGTCTTCTAATGGAGGAGACTGCCATTTGCTGACTTTAAAATAAGAATTCTTAAACGAACTGTCTTCATGAAGAAGACTGCCATCCGTTATCTCAAAGGGAACAAACTGTCTTCTGCTGAAAGAGACTGCCATTTGCCGATCCTGTCGAGAAGTCCTCAAGCGGAACAAACTGTCTTCTGCTGAAAGAAACTGCCATTCGTTGACCCATCTTAGGAAAAAGTGAGCAAACTGTCTTCTAATGGAGGAGACTGCCATTTGCTGACTTTAAAATAAGAATTCTTAAACGAACTGTCTTCATGAAGAAGACTGCCATCCGTTATCTCAAAGGGAACAAACTGTCTTCTGCTGAAAGAGACTGCCATTTGCCGACCCTGTCGAGAAGTCCTCAAGCGGAACGAACTGTCTTCTGCTGAAAGAGACTGCCATTCGTTGATCCATCTTAGGAAAAAGTGAGCAAACTGTCTTCTAATGGAGGAGACTGCCATTTGCTGACTTTGGTGGGGAACTTTGAAAGCGGACAAGCTATTTTCTGGAGAAGATTGTCAACTGTCGACCTGCTTGGGAAGTCCAAAAGTGGACAAACTATCTTCCGGAGAAGATTGCCGTCTACTGACCCGTTGGGAATAACAAAAGTAGTGAACAAACTTACTCTTTGAGGGAGATTTTTGCTTGCTTTGAAGATAAGATTGATATGTGGAGACGTACAAACTTGCTCAAATAAAGAGGCTTGTTGTCAGCCAAAACATGATGGGGATAACATAAGTTGCTTAAAGTCAAAACCTGCCCCTTGCTTTCAAGCACAAATTCCAAGGGAGTACAATAACAACACTGCTGGAAAATAAATATTTCAGTCTCTGATAAGAACATCAATCACAAATGAATTTTCCATTGTTGAGGAAAGAAGAAATCCTCAAGAGGTGCAAAATAAATGCCTTCTCAATCTAGGTTTCCCAGCCTAGAGAGGTTCAAAATAGTATTGAAAGAGACCAAAGTTCAACTCCAAGAACAAACTAGATAGAAACGGCCAAACAAAGCTTTGCCCCTTGAGGAATAAACTCAACTGGGGATCAATTCCATCCTGACAAATGAGCTGAGGAGGAACACCGAAGCAAAATTCTTCCACGAGGAACAAATTCAGTGGGGATTATCAATCTCTGCGAGGAATTTACAGATCATCTTCTTCTTATCAAAAAGATCGGACAACACCTCAAGCTCTATTATGGGGAATCAGAGAAAATTTCTTTGGAGAAAATCACCATTCCGAACTTGCAGAGGAACTAAGAAGTTAACACCAAAGCAAACAAGTTAACATGCGGGGGATTTTAGTTCAAAACTCAACACAAGGTGAGAAAGAAAACCCAACAGTCAACCGTTGTCTCAAAACTTCTTGGTAGAGAGTGACATACTCTGGATTGATCATGGCAACAACCTTTGTACTTCAAGCTAATGAGGTGATCAAGGTAACTTCGGATTCACAACTTGCCCCAGATTACATGGTCTATGAAAGGAAACTACCTCAAAAAGGTTCATAGATGTGAATACAAGATTACACTCAAATATGTTTTTGATTTATGGCAAACTCAAATGAGCATTCAAACAACAAGGCGGAAGCAGAAAACTCAAAGAAAAGCAAGCATTGATCACTCATGACAAGTACAAGTTGATCTATTATACTTTAGGTCGACTCAACACAAGCAGATCAAGAAGAATGCAGAAAACCAGCAGTTAGGTCGACCTACTGTCAACCCAGGTCGACCTAAAATGGAGAAAAATCCACATACTTCTGCTAGGTCGACTCACAGATCATCCAGGTCGACCTAAATTGATGAAATTTACATACCAGTCTGCTAGGTCGACCTACACAACGACTAGGTCGACCTAATCTGTGAAAATGTCCCCAGAATGCATTTTGAGAGGATTCTGGTCGACCTACTCCTTAAACAGGTCGACCTAACTGGGAGCAAAATTCTGCAAGCACTGCTAGGTCGACCTAAGCTCTACAAGAGGTCGACCTAACTGATCAAGAATGCCAAAAATTCTGTTTTTCTCATCTCCAACTGCTAAGCTATCTTATATATTATCAAAGGTTCATTATTCAAAAAAAACACCAACGACTGAAAGATACACAAACGCTTCTCATCTTCGTTCTTCATCATCTCCAACACAATTACACATAATCATTCTTGCGTTGCGGGTTAGTGATGAGTTCGATAACGTCCATGGAACGGAATTGAAGATTCCTAGTGGGTGAAGGTTTGTGGGGTTTGTTGGTGAATAAAATCTGCGGGTTTTGTCCTCCACGACGGGTGGTTCTTGGGGGTTTTTATCAAGAGGCGTTCATTGAGGATTCGGCTGAGTGTAACGATTGAGGAATGGGGAGTTCAAGGAATCAAGACACTGCAGAAGGGAATCAAAGTGAAGCTCTTGGATAACCTTGATCTTGCTCAAGATTAAGGGGGAAGAAGATTCAAAGGATCGACATAATTGGTTTATCGTTTATCGCTTTGTTATCTTCTTTGTATATACTACTTTCAACATTAATGAAAGATTACCCAATTTCAATTTGGAATTGGGGGCAGACGTAGTCGTAGCGAGGACGATCGACGAACTGCCTAAACAAATATCGTGTTCTTGTCGTTTTTACCTTTTCATTTACTTTCTGTTCATAATTGGTTATAATAGCAAATTGATCAACGATTCGAGTGTTAAGATTGTGAATTAAGTACTTACATAAACATCACAATCTACCACACATTGAATTACCTTCAATTTGATCATTATCACCAAGTGTTTGTATATTTGTTTCTATCACTCTTACTGCATTGCAAACATTGTCCATCATACAAAAAGTTAATCTGATTTTCAATAAGAGAAATGCTTTGATTCTGCAACATATACTCTTATCATTCAACTCAAGTCTTTGACTGGTTTTTTAAACACATATATAATCGTTTCGACAGTGGTACGGAATAGACGCGAGTCGATTCAGAATCACTTCCGCTGAAAAGTCGTTTAAATCCGTAAAACTGTGAACGATCTATTCACCCCCCTCTAGATCCTAAGGCCAGCGTCTAACAAGTGGTATCAGAGCCTGGTTTATTCCGTGCTACGTGAAACACTTATTGGAAAGATGGCTTCCGGACCTAAAGGGGCTCATAATAGAGCTCCAGTTTTCAACGGTGAAAACTATGGCTATTGGAAGGATTGTATGTGTGTCCACATCAATGCAATTGATAGGAACATCTGGACAGCTATTGTCAATGGTCCCTTTCAGATCACCATGACAAATGCAGCTGGTGCAGTTGTTCCAAAACCAGAAAATACTTGGGATGCTGAAGATGAAAAGAGATATGCATACGATTGGAAAGCGAGAAACATTCTAATCTCAGCTCTAGGAGTTGATGAATACTATCGCGTTTCCCATTGTAGATCAGCTAAAGCTATGTGGGACACATTGCAAGTTGCCCACGAGGGAACGGATGATGTCAAACTAGCTAGGATCAATACGTTAACTCAAGAGTTCGAACTCTTCCACATGGAAGATGGTGAATCCATCGAAAACATGCAGAAGAGATTCGTTCATCTGAAAAATCGGTTAAACTCACTTGATAGACCTGTTTCCAATGCAGTTGCTACTAACAAAATCTTAAGATGCTTGAACAGGGAATGGCAACCCAAAGTTACAGCAATAAAGGAAGCAAATGATCTAAACACTTTAGACATCACAACTCTATTTGGTAAACTAGAGGAACATGAACAACACCTTAAATGCCTTGACATGCATGAGAAAAGGACAAAGAAAGAAAAGAACATGGAGAAAGAGGTAGAGAAGAAGTCAATAGCTCTAAAAGCTTCGAGCTCCAAGACCTCAAAACGAGAGCCAAAGGATAGTGACACAAGTGATGACGAAGACTCCGATGATGAGGAAATGGGACTGTTTGTGCGAAGATACAACAAATATCTAAAGAAAAATGGAGCAAAACATTCCGACAAAGGCTTGATCAACTATAGAAAGCAATCAAACATGTTCAAACAAGATGACGACAACAAAGGAAAGATCAAAGGTCTTTGCTTCAATTGTGGGAAAGCCGGTCACTACAAACCGGATTGTCCATACCTTAAGAAAGAAAAGGAGAAGAACCAAAGCAAAGGTCATAACAAATCTAAAAGAGCTTACATAGCATGGGAAAGTGATTCATCTAGTGAAAGCTCATCAAGCGATGAAGAAGAATCAGCAAACCTATGTTTCATGGCTCATCAAAACAAGAAAAAGAAAGCTGTAAGTCATCTTAAACCTGAACTCGTAGATAAGGTATCTCATTCTCAACTAAAACTTGCTTTTGAAGAATTACATAGAGATGCAATTAAAGCTTTCAAACTTTTGGCCTCAAATAAGAAAATATTTTCATATCTTGAATCAAAAGTTGAGAAAACCGAAAAGGATATGGAAGCTTTAAAACAATCTATGCTAGACATTCAAAAGGACAAAGTTGAAATAGATCCTACATCATGGTTTGGTTGTGAGACATGTCACATTTGGCAAAAAGAAGTAAGAGATCTAAAAGCCAAGTTAGACAAGGCTCTACAACCAAAAGTGACTTTTGCGGTTGATCCAAACAAGTTCAAAAGATCGTATACTCCTTTATATAGCAAATACACTTTTGTACCAAAAGTATCAACTAGCAAAACTCCATATTCTCATCATATTACCTGTCATTATTGTTGCAAAAAGGGACATACCATTGAAAAATGCAAATTTAGGAGAATTTTAGTTCCTAAAGGAGTGTTTCAATGGTTGCCTAAGTGCAACAAATTGTGTACTCACTACCAAGGACCCAATGAAAATTGGGGACCTCCCTCTTTAAATTAATCTTGCAGGAAAAGTGTCTTGACATTGCCGAAAGGTTGTGGTTCCTTGATAGCGGATGTTCAAGACACATGACTGGAGACCTATCTCTTTTCGTTGAGTTTCAAGCAAAGAAAAAGGGGTATGTCACCTATGGAGATAACAATCGGGGAGCCATACTTGGTAAAGGAAGTGTAGGTAACCCTTCTACCACTACTATAACTGATGTGCTGCTAGTAGAAGGTCTTAAACATAATCTTTTAAGTATAAGTCAATTGTGTGACAAAGAATTTAAAGTAATGTTTACAAATTCTGGCTGCACAATAGAACATACTAAGAAAAGAGACATTATGTTTAAGGGCTTAAGAGTAAACAACATCTACATGCTAAATTTGGATGAGGTATCTAAGTCTAGTACCAAGTGTCTAGTTGCTCTGGGAGATGACTCATGGTTGTGGCATAGACGTCTCGCCCACATAAATTTTGACTTACTTAATAATGTTGTCTCAAAAGATTTAGTAATCGGCTTACCTAAAATGAAGTTTTCAAAAGATCATTTATGTGATGCTTGTCAAAAGGGAAAGCAAACGAAAATCTCTTTTAAATCAAAGAACGTGGTTTCAACATCACGCCCTCTTGAACTACTTCACATGGATCTCTTTGGCCCTTCAAGGACTAAAAGCATAGGTGGAAACACCTATGGTTTTGTCATTGTCGATGATTACTCGAGATTTTGTTGGACAATCTTTCTACCTAGTAAGGATCAAACTTTTCCAGCTTTCACACAATTTGCAAGATTATGTCAAAACAAAATGAACAACAAAATAGTTGCAATTCGAAGTGATCACGGTGGAGAGTTTGAAAACATTCTCTTTGAAAAATACTGTAATAAACATGGAATTGAGCATAACTTTTCAGCTCCTAGAACACCTCAACAAAACGGAGTAGTTGAACGTAAAAATCGGGTTCTAGAGGAGCTGGCAAGAACAATGCTGAATGAGGGTAATCTACCAAAGTATTTCTGGGCTGACGCGATTAGTACAGCATGTTATGTTTTGAATAGGATAACAATACGTCCTATACTGAACAAAACTCCCTATAAATTACTAAAAGGTAGAAAACCAAATGTATCTCATCTCCATGTATTCGGTTGCAAGTGTTTTGTTTTGAACAATGGTAAGGATAATCTTGGCAAATTCGATGCTAAAGCTGATGAGGGCATATTCCTTGGTTACTCACAATCTAGCAAAGCATATCGAATATATAATAAAAGATTACTTATAGTAGAAGAGTCAGTACACGTTTCTTTTGATGAATCTTATGCAAAATATGTCGAGAAAGGTCTTTCATTTAATGGTGCAGGTCCATCCACTGAAGACATTGTCAAGGATAAGGAAGATGAGGATGAAAGTGTTGTAAAGAAAGATGCTGAGAAAGAGAAAGATGAGTCTCACAATGAAAATGAAAAAGAAAGCATCTCAAACAATGAAGAACTTCCCAAGGCCTGGACAAACGTGAAAGACCATCCAATTGACAATATAATAGGAGACATCTCAAGGGGCGTTACAACACGCTCAAAGATAAGTAACTTCTGTCATCATTTTGCTTTTGTTTCACAAGTTGAGCCGAAAAACGCTAAGGATGCATTACTTGATGAGCATTGGCTAATGGCCATGCAAGAAGAATTAAACCAATTTAAACGGAATGATGTTTGGGACTTAGTCCCTCATCCGGGAGATCATCAAGTAATAGGCACTAGATGGGTTTTTCGTAACAAACTTGATGAAAACGGCGTTATTACTAGAAACAAAGCTAGATTAGTTGCCCAAGGTTATAATCAAGAGGAAGGTATTGATTATGAAGAGACATACGCTCCTGTAGCACGTCTCGAAGCTATTCGTCTCTTACTTGCTTATGCTTGTTCTAAAGACTTCAAACTATTCCAAATGGATGTTAAAAGTGCCTTTCTAAATGGCTATATAAATGAAGAAGTCTATGTTTCTCAGCCACCCGGCTTTGAGAATTACATGTACCCAACTCATGTCTATAAGCTGAAACGTGCTCTATACGGTCTTAAACAAGCCCCTCGGGCTTGGTACGAACGTTTGAGCAAGTTTCTCCTTAGTCAAGGGTACTCTAGAGGTAAAGTTGACACTACTCTCTTTATTAAAAGAAAAGATAAAGATATTCTCTTAGTCCAAATTTATGTAGATGACATTATATTTGGGTCGACTAATGCAAAACTTGTCAAAGATTTTTCTAAGCTTATGCAGAGTGAATTTGAGATGAGTCTCATGGGTGAGCTAAATTTCTTCCTTGGCCTACAAATCAAGCAACTCAGTCATGGAACGTTTGTGAATCAAACTAAATACTGTACGGAGCTGCTCAAAAGATTTGGAATGAGTGAAGCAAAAGAAATTGACACACCTATGGCAACAAATACTAATCTAGACAAAGATGAGAAAGGTAAAGAGGTTGACGTAAAATTATACCGAGGTATGATAGGTTCACTATTGTATCTTACTGCCTCAAGACCAGACATCATGTTTAGTGTGTGTATGTGTGCAAGATATCAATCTTGTCCAAAAGAATCTCACTTGAAAGCCGTCAAAAGAATTCTGCGATACTTACGTGGAACTACTACATATGGCCTATGGTATCCAAAGGGAAATGAGTGTCATTTGGTAGGATTCTCTGATTCAGATTTTGCTGGCTGCAAATCCGATAGAAAAAGCACCAGTGGAACGTGTCATCTATTCTCAAATTCATTGATAAGTTGGCATAGCAAGAAACAAGTATCGGTTGCATTATCTACTGCTGAGGCAGAATATGTAGCTGCTGGAAGCTGCTGTGCACAAATATTATGGCTCAAGCAACAACTTCTTGACTTTGGTATTAAGCTTGATCGCATACCTATCATATGCGATAACACAAGTGCCATAAACTTGAGTAAAAATCCTGTCTTACACTCACGTACCAAGCATATTGAAATAAGACATCACTTTCTACGAGATCATGTAGAAAAAGGAGACGTTACATTTGAACATGTAGAAAGCAAGAAGCAACTAGCTGACATATTCACCAAACCTCTAGCAACGGAGCAATACTTCAACATTCGTAGGGAATTAGGGATACTCGATATCTCTAATTTGGGCTAATTACGTTTGTTCTCTCTTAATATTATTCCTTTACTTTATATATATATATATATATATGTTCTCCCTTGCTAACATTTTTCTTAGCGTAAAGGTAGTTCATCATCTAGCCAGGCGTCATTCCACATTGATTAAAGGCTGCCATTAAAGTTGAGAAAGCGGTAACGTTATTGTTGTTCACTTCCAAAAATATTATTGATACTATAATATGCTATCAATTAACATGCTTATAGTGACTTCATACATATATCGCTCTTGCTCATTTGACTCTCATGCTATAACTGACTACCTTTTTATGAATGCTAGCATTTTATCTATGGTTCTCTCGTTACTCTTCTATTTTCGTTGTATCTCTTTTTGATGTTGACAAAGGGGGAGATAGATGCTGAGTGTACGGGGGAGCTGTGTTGAGAGATTGACTTGTTGAGAGATAGATGCTGGATGTACGGGGGAGCTTTGTTGAGTCTTTATCACCTACCACCAAAGCTTGGACTAATGGTTTGCCATCATCAAAAAGGGGGAGCATGTGAATACAAGATTACACTCAAATATGTTTTTGATTTATGGCAAACTCAAATGAGCATTCAAACAACAAGGCGGAAGCAGAAAACTCAAAGAAAAGCAAGCATTGATCACTCATGACAAGTACAAGTTGATCTATTATACTTTAGGTCGACTCAACACAAGCAGATCAAGAAGAATGCAGAAAACCAGCAGTTAGGTCGACCTACTGTCAACCCAGGTCGACCTAAAATGGAGAAAAATCCACATACTTCTGCTAGGTCGACTCACACATCATCCAGGTCGACCTAAATTGATGAAATTTACATACCAGTCTGCTAGGTCGACCTACACAACGACTAGGTCGACCTAATCTGTGAAAATGTCCCCAGAATGCATTTTGAGAGGATTCTGGTCGACCTACTCCTTAAACAGGTCGACCTAACTGGGAGCAAAATTCTGCAAGCACTGCTAGGTCGACCTAAGCTCTACAAGAGGTCGACCTAACTGATCAAGAATGCCAAAAATTCTGTTTTTCTCATCTCCAACTGCTAAGCTATCTTATATATTATCAAAGGTTCATTATTCAAAAAAAACACCAACGACTGAAAGATACACAAACGCTTCTCATCTTCGTTCTTCATCATCTCCAACACAATTACACATAATCATTCTTGCGTTGCGGGTTAGTGATGAGTTCGATAACGTCCATGGAACGGAATTGAAGATTCCTAGTGGGTGAAGGTTTGTGGGGTTTGTTGGTGAATAAAATCTGCGGGTTTTGTCCTCCACGATGGGTGGTTCTTGGGGGTTTTTATCAAGAGGCGTTCATTGAGGATTCGGCTGAGTGTAACGATTGAGGAACGGGGAGTTCAAGAAATCAAGACACTGCAGAAGGGAATCAAAGTGAAGCTCTTGGATAACCTTGATCTTGCTCAAGATTAAGGGGGAAGAAGATTCAAAGGATCGACATAATTGGTTTATCGTTTATCGCTTTGTTATCTTCTTTGTATATACTACTTTCAACATTAATGAAAGATTACCCAATTTCAATTTGGAATTGGGGGCAGACGTAGTCGTAGCGAGGACGATCGACGAACTGCCTAAACAAATATCGTGTTCTTGTCGTTTTTACCTTTTCATTTACTTTCTGTTCATAATTGGTTATAATAGCAAATTGATCAACGATTCGAGTGTTAAGATTGTGAATTAAGTACTTACATAAACATCACAATCTACCACACATTGAATTACCTTCAATTTGATCATTATCACCAAGTGTTTGTATATTTGTTTCTATCACTCTTACTGCATTGCAAACATTGTCCATCATACAAAAAGTTAATCTGATTTTCAATAAGAGAAATGCTTTGATTCTGCAACATATACTCTTATCATTCAACTCAAGTCTTTGACTGGTTTTTTAAACACATATATAATCGTTTCGATAGTGGTTCGGAATAGACGCGAGTCGATTCAGAATCACTTCCGCTGAAAAGTCGTTTAAATCCGTAAAACTGTGAACGATCTATTCACCCCCCCTCTAGATCCTAAGGCCAGCGTCTAACAATAGAGATCCTTGGCGTCATGCAGACTTGGAATAATCTGCCCCAGATCAACAGATTTTTGGAGAGATTTGTCAAATCTCGACGTAGCTGCCCCAGATTGACTAAACTTGGCACATTCTTTTACTTGACAGAGTCTTCGAGATTTGCCCCATGATGGTAATCAAACTTGCAAAAGCATTATACTGGGAAAACAACATGCCCCTGGCAATGTTTTAGTTTTCTACTGATGATCAGATGTAAACTTCCTGGATGTCAAACAAATGTTTATAAGCAGAAAAATGTTTATTCTGAGAATGATAATGAAAATGCAACAATTATGTAAGTCTTGAAGTTTTTTTTTTTTTTTTTAAAAAAGATGTCGCAAAACCTTGTGAATAGATCACTAGTTAAGAGATGACATTGATTTTTTGTATGCATATGATACCAACACAAGTTTTCAGCACAACCGATAGGAGTCAGGAACGCTTTCTTGTTTAAGTATGCTTTCGAAATAAACCCTGCTTCAATTAGGACTTTTGAGGGTTGTAACGTGGCCTGGTTCACGGTTTTCAGAAAAAAGATTTTTAGGCTCAAAGTTTATTTAGCCCACCCCATCTTCGTGATGTTCTCCAGTCCTATGTTCAGTTAACTTAACACAAGTATTCATCTCTCAAAAGGATTTTGTGCCATTAAGGACCTGATGAAGCTTTCTTGGAGTAGCAGTCACCCTTTTGTCTCCATTTTTGTATTCACACAGATTTGTTCATTTTTGAGGACTTTTGAGGGTAGTCCTTTCTTTTCACTTTTCACTTTTTCCTCTTCTTTTTTTTTATTTTTTTATTTTTTTTTATTTCCCTAACTTTTGCCTGGACTAATTCTTTTGAATTGGTCGTCCAACGGGATGCTCTAACTTTTGCCTAAGTCACTTGTTTTCAAGTTTCTGACTTAGCGAGCTTTTTTTTCTTCTTCTTTCTCTTTTCTTCTTTTTTTTTTCATTCTTTTGATTTGAACAAATCGTATGATATTGACTTTGTCTTGACTTGTTGAGAGGGTTGTGACTGCCTCATTTCTTGGCGGATGAAGGATAACCATTGTGGTTTCACATTTTCCAGCCTTTTGATGCGCGGGGAATAACCATTGTGGTTTCCCATGATCCATCCTTTGATGTGGATATGACGTGCTTGACCTTTGGATGCACAATCCTTTTTGAAATATGAACACTCGGTCAAATTAACTGAAGACTACCCTGCCCCAGGTTAAAAATTAGGGTTTTTCGTTTAGAAAAGAAACTCCTACTTCAAGGCTCAAAGGGGTTAACAAGGGATTATCTTCGTTATATCTCCGGTGTTTGGGAATTTAAAACAATGCCTGTACATCATCAGCAGGGTCTTATTCAAAAGCATACAACCAGAAATTTTGCGTTTTCAGATCATCATCCTCCCTCCAATCTTTGCATAAGCAAGAGTTTGGAAAAAGCAATTGGTATCATAATGCATAAAAACAAATAAACATGAGTGAAACGAATGAATTACTTCAAGACAAACATTATCATTGCATTAGCATTAACATTCAAAAATAAACAAGTTTCTACATGCAAACAATGCATTGAAAAACAAGAAATATTACAAATGGAAATCAATAAGAATACTAAAAATTGAGAAAAACTCTCTCCATCTGGGCATATGCTGAACGAAACATCTTTCGAGCTTCAGGCTACCATCAATAGTGATTCAATCATGCTTTGGCAAAGAATTGGCTTGAACATCATAACCAACATCTTGGAAAGTCAAAATACCAGCATGGATTAATCTTTGAACTTCATTTTTTAGAGGCCAACAATTATCTAAGTCATGTCCAGGAGCATTCTGATGAAAAGCACAAGTGACATTAGCATTGTACCACCAAGGATTCTTCTCTGGAATTGGAGGTGGTGACCTTGTCTGAACCAAATTCTTATGAATTAGAGCAGGGAACAATTCTGCGTAAGTCATGGGGATAGGATCAAAATTCCCCTTTTGAGGTTGATTTTGCTCGTTCGGTGGAGAATCTTGTTGACGAGTACTCTGCTGATAATCTGGGATTGCATGAACTAAATTGGATACAGGAATGACATAGGAAACATGCTGATGTTGGTGATGATTGTTTCCTCCCCTGATTCTCTTCTTTGAAAAGTCATTACCAAACTTCTTCACACTACCAGCTGAGTTACCTTCTTCAAACAAACAGTCCTTTCGGACATCCTTTTCTAGAAGCGCTTTCACATCCACCTCTCTGTGGAAGTCAGCAGGTGTACTGACTATTGTCCCCTTGGGAAAGAACAAGTTCAGAGTTTCAAGAAAGACCTTTGCCATCCTTTCTTCCATCATAGGAGGATTGACTTGGGCAGCAACTAGAGCCTCAACCAGAGTAGTCAGATGCTCCATACCAGCCTTCAGAGTAATCACCTCTTCACGGAGTTCACGAATCTCTTGCTTGATGCTTTCCATTTCTTCTTAGCACGAGTGTTGTACTGATGATACAGGAGAAAGGAAATAAGGCTCGGGAAAAAACTTCTTTAGAGAGCAGGACCAAATGCAGAATGATGCATGGAATGCAAATAATTTGTTTTTTTTTATTTGAGTTTCAAGGAACTTGAGATATTAACTTGAAAACACTCAACATAGGACTAAAGCTTCGATTAAGTTATCATCAAAATCAATCATCCATTTTGGTGGATTAGAATTTTCACTCCATCAACACCCAAGATCCATTGAGTTTGATGAAACTTATGATGTTTACAAGGAAAGATCTCTAAGTTCCTTGAAAATCAAAAGAAAAAGAGTTTTCATGGATGCATGAATGCATGGTTTATGCATCAACCACAATCAAGAGCACGCAAGGTCACATAAGATCATAGTTCAAAGGTTCGACGTCACGAGCATGGAGCCATGGGTCCAACCATCCCAAAAGGTATGATCTAAGGAATTTTTTACCTGCCGATCAGGTTCTACAAAGGTTCCCAGAGTTTTCAATCTTCTATTGGATATTACCGGCACGCACAATTGCTCATGGGCGCCAATAATATGCCTAAAAAGACCTCGTTTGAGCGTAGCATCGCATGACAACAAGCTCAAATTGGTACTTGATCTTGTTTCTGCACTACATCCTAAAAAGGCTTAGATGGGTTAAAAAGGTTCTAGGTCATTCAGCTTCTACGGACACTCACTATTGAAAGTAATAGCGTTATCACGATGGTTCGTAACAACCTCTACTACCTTCCATGAGGCCTCCACTGATTGGGGTTCCACCATATGACGCTCATGGTAAGGATTGCTCCTGACATGCGACTATTGGTCTTACCACCTCCTATCTCAAGTTACTCACCAAAGTCCGGGTTAGAACTTTATCTCATCACAGAGGAACCATCGAGCACCAAAAAAAGAAAAAAAGAAAATAAACAAACAAAGCACACAATAATATATACAAATAAAACACACAGATAAACAAAAATAGGCTTAACACACTTAAAACTGGATCCCCAGTGAAGTCACCATTTTTCTGTAGCGGGGAAAATCTGATATCGAAGCCATAGGATTGACTCGAATCAATATTTCGTTTGAAATCGCCACCGCGCTTTATTTTTTCAAAGGAAAAGGGAAAAGAACGTAAAACCCAAAGTTTTGTTTTTAAAACAAGAAAGAGAACTCAGGTTCGGGTGTTGATTATATGAGGGGAAGGTTTAAAGCACCCCTCATATCTGTGGTACTCCACAGGAACCTTTTTGAAAATCTGTGTCGTGTGTGCTAAAAAAAAAGGTTTGTTTTATTTTTAAAATAAGCTCGGCAAAGCGTTAAGCCTTGTGCCTACATACCTCCTCGGTGCAATGGAGAAGTCAGAGCTAATGTAGTTCCGCTTAAAGGGCAAACATTTTTAAAACGAATAAACACTTTATCGTCGTTGGAGAGAAATACTCAGCCATTGATCTTGAGCATGAGAACAAATGAGTTCTTTGCTTTGCAAATGAAAGAAGGGCTCCAACTCGGATAAAATCAACGAGTATGCCACTAGCTCTCTCACGCGGAAAAGATCTCATTATATCAATCAATTTCAAAATCGTGGGGTATAACCACTCGTTTCGACAATTAACAGTGTCTAAACTTTTTGAAGAAAAAGGCCACTAAGGGCAAAAGATATTTTAAGAGAAAAGGTTTTGAAAAGATGGCAAACATAAGAAGGTTTTTGATAAAGGGAGAAGATTTTGAAAATTTAAGAATGGGAGGAGATGAAGAGGCTATCCTATTGCGTAAAATAAAAGCTAAGGAAAGAAATGGTCTAACCGAAGAAGAAGCCAACACTTGACATTATGAGTCAAGGTAGAGTTCCCATCCTTTGGACTTATCAATACCAAACCAACATTATCACTTGGGGATCCAAATGAATTTATTATCTTAGCACCACTTCGCATTAAGCACATTAAAATTCTGACGAAAATCGGGCAGAGTAACGGCTGTTTTCGGGTAAAATCCTTATCTCAATGCCTTGGAATTAACCATCAAGGGCTTTCAAGGAAATACCTGCATACATAAACAAACAACAATCCGATGCCAGACAGACAGAACAATCACAGAGTAATAACAGAATGAGGGTCCAGAGGTACTAGGTCCATAAGTCCGAATCTCCAAAATGCTAGGGATAGTAACCAATAGTCCAAAAGAGAGCCTTAAGTGTTTTTTAGATTTTTGTTGTTTATTAGTGTTTTAGCATAAAAGTAAAGTACGGTCCAAGTGGACAAAGAGAAAATAGCGGAAACATAAACATATGTCCAAATGGACAAAGAGAAAATAGCGGAATATAAACGCCCAAATGGACAAAGAAAAAATGGCGGAATGTAAATATGATGAAATGATAAAATAAAGCAATAAAGCGTAAAATAAAAGAGCGATATAATAAATTGCGGAAATTAAAGTCAATTGTTAGATGTTAAAGATAACCATCTTGAAACTTGTCAAGTATGTTATCAAAGTTAGTAATTAAGATCGATGGTGAGTGAAGGATGTACTCGGATTTAAATTCAATAGAAATTTATCAGAAGCTTGATAAAATCATAGCGACTACACGATAAACCTCTATAAGTCATAAATAAATCGCATACAATTCTCTTCCATATTTGATCTTTTTGATTCGGGACACGAAATATTGCGCTATGTTAAGCAGATCGCCAAGTGATTTATGTAGAAATCACCCTACAACGAGGCCGGTCAAAACTTTATGTGCTAATGCATGCGAGAAGAACGATATGTAGATCATTTTCCGAAAGCAATACCGCACGAAAAGAAAAATAGGAAGCGATCTCGTCTTTACCAAGAATCCATAAGAATCCTCAAGGCATTAAGACTTTCATCGATCAAAATAAAAAGAGATAAAAGATGGAACCACATCAAAGGCTCCTTTCATCCATAATTTCAATCACTTAATATTGCGGATTTTGATTCTCATCCTATCGACGCCCTAAGTCCATTTAAATTAGAGATAAATTAGGCCTCTAACTTGTGATTCAAAGAAAATATCAAAAGAATGGAGTAGAAGATGAGTTGGAACTAAAAACAAGTCAAAAACCACAAAAACAAGCATTTTGCCCAGATGTAAATCGATTTGCACAGAGTGTAAATCGATTTACATAACTCTGTTTTCAAAATCTGCGCAGTTTTCAGTTGTGTAAATCGATTTGCACAAGATGTAAATTGATTTGCACAACACAGTTTTAAAAAAAAACAGCAAATAAAGAGAAGAAAACTTGTTTAAACATAAAACCAAACACCTTGTGATCTTGGATCAATTTGTGCACGAAAATGTATCAAGTAAGCCAGCAAAACACATCAATGTAGCACCAAAGGTGCATCAAGCATAAACAACAATGGATCACATCTTGAATTATGGAATGGATCTAGAATTTTACCAAATCTTTCACAAACTTTGAATCTTCTTCAAGAACACACAACCACAAGCCTTGATCTCTCACAATTGATGAAGAAAGTAGTGTTTATGTTGAGGTTTAGCTCTAAATTAGTGAGGTTCAAGATGTGACTCACTAATTTGTGTGGAAGAAAAAGAGCTTTGAGTGATGGGTTTGGAAGAGGTGAGGAGAGAATTTGCAATAAGTTTCTTGGCTATCCAAGCTTGAAAAATGAAGAGGGGAGTGCCTCAATTTATAGCACTTAGGCTTGGGAAATTTTGTGGCTTGGAGTTAGGATTGGAAAATAGGATTAGGCTTGGGAAAAGGTTTTGGAGCCAAAAATGAAATCCAATGGTCCTGATGCAATCACTTGAGGGTTTATGATTAAATGATGTAGAGAATCAAATGTAAGAACTAAGTCATGCTTCCCATGCTTGCAAATGATGTCAACACTTTCAAAAGCTGAAATTTGCCTTCATTTTTCCAAATTCGCACTGGTGCAATCGATTTGCACCTTATGCAAATCTATTTACATTGCTGAAAAAAGGCAAAATCTAGGGCAAAAACAGTTATGCAAATCGATTGCTGTCTTATGCAAATCGATTTGCACTGATGGCAGAAGCAAATCTGGTGCAGAAACAGTTGTGTAAATCGATTTACACCTTATGCAAATCGATTTGCACAGTGAAAATGTTGAAAAATGCTCCTTTGATGGATATTTTGACTTGGTACCTACAAAACACAAACATACAAGAGCACAAGGCAATATTTTTGGTATTTTGGTTAGTAAAACAATATATACAAGACTAAAACATGGGTGCTTGATGATTCCGTTGCAGATGAATTGAGCATAACACCACAAGTAGAGTTCTAAGTTAAAACTTCTTGATTGATGATTGGTATGCAAATGATGTGTGATCTTAGGGTCAAAAATTGGGGTATGACAGATGCCCCTATTTAAGTTTCTTCGATTCGGAGATACGATGATTGGAAATCTTCGTTTTGACGAAATCGAAGAGACTTAAATATATAAAACACAATTTTTGAACCTAAGATGCTATGCAATGTTTAATGAATGCATATGATGTGGATAAAACACGACAACACCGGGGAGGAAAAGGAACTCCACTGGGGAAACAAATGTCTTGCTGGCATAACTCCACTGGGGAAGGCAAGACTTTGTTGGAGAGATGAAACTTTGGTGGGAAAAGAAACTTCTCTGGGGAAACATTTCGCACCAGAGAGGTTAAAGCAATCACCTTTCGCTGGAGATGATAAAGGGGGGCATCCTCTTTCACTGGGGATGAGAAAGTACGCATCCTGAATCAGAATACCAATTTTTCGTTAACACACCATCGTACCACTGATGATATGAAGAGATGTATCTTCGTACCACTGACGATAACATTTTGATTCGTGGACCATCCTCTTACTCAATAGTTGAAGGTAGAAGAAAATCGAATAACCGTCTCAATAGTTGACGATAAGCTACCAACTCAATAGTCGAAGGTAGAAGCAAATTGAATTACCGCCTCAATGGTTGACAATAAGCTGCTGAGAACAATAAGTTGCCGCTAAGAATAGGGATCAACTTCTTCAAGGACATGGCTTGAGAAAAGGAACTGGATGCAAACTGTCACTTCTGATGAAGGGACTTACCATTTTCTGACTTTGCTGAGGAATCTTTAAGCAAAACGAACTGTCTTCGTGAAGAAGGCTGCCATTCGTTATCTCAAAGGGAAACAAACTGTCTTCTGCTGAAAGAGACTGCCATTTGCCGACCCTGTCGAGAAGTCCTCAAGCGGAACGAACTGTCTTCTGCTGAAAGAGACTGCCATTCGTTGACCCATCTTAGGAAAAAGTGAGCAAATTGTCTTCTAATGGAGGAAACTTACCCATATTCGAAAGAATCTAGAAACCTGAGCAATTTAAACAACATACCTGGACTTTTACAAAAGTCTTGATCAATAGATGTTATTTGAAGAAGAACAATGTCACATAAGATGTCAGAACATAACTCAAGACATATTTATTCTTAAAGACCAGCAAGGATTATTCTTTTTATTATCGACTAAAAACATGTATTGATGGTGTGTATCACTTGTTCTGACTTAGTGCATGTTCCAACCTATGCACAAGTCCACCTGATGTTGTTCTTCTTCAAATAACATCTATTGATCAAGACTTTTGTAAAAGTCCAGGTATGTTGTTTAAATTGCTCAGGTTTCTAGATTCTTTTTCGTTTCATTCTTTTGAGTCTTGTTTGAGTCTCTCATGTCCTTCTTTCGAATATGGGTAAGTTTAGAGTCTATATAGGGTATGTTTGTCAACTTGTGACAAACATAGGGAATAAGGGTAGTGTTCATAACTTGTTAAGTCTGAGGTCATTCTTTGCAATTATTTTGTAAAGAATTTTTTTCAATTTTAGAGTCTTGTTTCGAGTCATGAACATAAATTGTTTCTTGTGTTCTAAGTCATTCTATAGAGGTCTGTTATCTCTATGGATAGTCCAAGTTATTGAATCATTCTAAAGTCATGAACATTGATTGTCTTGTGTTCTGAATTATCCAAAACAGAGGTCTGGTTCTCTATGTCTGTAAATGGATAATCCAAGTGTTTAAATTTCCGTTAGTGAGTATCCTCTTATGCTCTAAAAGAGGATGTTGTGTCAATTTGTGTCGTAGCATAGTTCTCAGTTTGAGGGGGAGCATTTAGTATTTTCTTCCTCATGCGCATCATGGCCTCAGTTTTCTCCTTCTCTATGAAGATGATATCTGTGATGTTATGTTTCCTATGCTATAGTGAGTTCTCCTTCAACAAAGCCTTTGTCTTATTATGGCTAAAAAGGGGGAGAAGTGGTTATGTTATGTTATCTCTGAAGAGCAACTTTTAAGGGGGAGAAACTTTGTGTGGTCTATGGGATCCTTAAAAGAGAGAGAGAGAACATTGGAGTTGGACCTGCCAAAAAGATGTTCTAGTATGATGTCTCAACGTCATAAAAGAAGACTGAAGACTGTCACTTGTAAAGTTTGAAATATCATAAATAGTGACTACTAAAGACTTCTAAATTGCTGCTACTGAATTGTAATGTTTAAACCCTTGTATTTTTTATGCTTCTGTAATACAAAGGTTATGTAAATTAGTTTTAGCCAAAATAAGCCAAAGGGGGGGATTGTTGAAGGTTGAGAAAACACTTAGAAGGGGGGGGGGGAATGAATAAGTGGGTTTTAAAAACTTTATGAAGGAAAGATAATCAGAACACAATTATTTTTATCCTGGTTCACCTTCTCAATAAGGCTACCTCCAGTCCACCCTCAACAAGGTGATTTGCCTCTCTCAACCGAGGTCTTAATCCACTATAATCAGAACCTATCACACTTGCACGACCAACTGCCGTGACTCACAATACAATGCACGAGCCAAACTGCTGGTGACTAACGCCCCTCACAAGCCAAACGCTTGTGACTAACCAATCTTCTAAGACTCAACTAGTCCTATGCTTCTTGAGACTTCTAACCCAACAGGTTTGTCAAGGACTTAGTTACCATGTAACTTCAGTTGATAGTGTATAGTTTTGCTTCTAGAAAGCTGTAATCACCACCGAGATATTTCACTAATATTAAGTACAAAATAATGAACTCAGAATATGAATGAAAGAATTTAGCTTCCAACAATTTTTCTTCGCACTTGATGATTTATCAGAATTGCAGCGTTCTTGTGTGTTCTTTCTTGTTTCTTTCTATTTCGCTCGTTGTGTTATATTTTTCTTCAAACGATCATGAGTATATATAGCTTCCGAATTTTTGACCGTTATCTCCAAAGCTTGCATTCAGCATTAAATGGTTTGTGTGTTGTCTTTGCTTTTGCTTTCTCTAAGAATTTGCATGTGGATAGCTTCTTCAATCAACCTTGGAAAATACGTTTTTGGAGTGTTGCAGCCGTTTTGCTAATGATTATATCTTCAACGGTTTAATTTTAATCAATCTGCCTATACTTCTGTTCAGTCTTTGTTCTTCAACTTCTATTGTGGATTATGTCTTCGGCGTGCGATATCAGAAGTTGCTTTTCAGCGGTGTTAACTTGAATCATTCCTTATCTTCTTCTGTTCACCTTTGTTCTTCAACTTCTGTTGTAGATATGTTTGCACCGTGCGGTATCAGAAGTTTCTCTATCTTTAAGTTCTGATTGCTGGTACTGGTACATCTTCTGAAATTAGAACCATATGATTAGAGTGCCATGTTTGCTTTATACAAAATTTGTTTACTTGTTATCATCAAAACACTAAAATATAATTAGAACCAAACTATGTTCTAACAATTGTTAGTGCTTTTTAGGATTGGCTTTATGTTTGGTAAAACTAATTTAGCAGCAATAGAATAAATAGAATTATAACTTGTAAGAGAAAGCAGATGGAAGTTCTATTTAATGGAGAAACATGTTGTGTTGCAATGTTTCAACATCTGGAATAACATGTCGAAGAAGATGTCGTGACATCGTATTTGAGCTGACAGTTTGGATTCTATTATAATAGAAATAGAATATTCCTAAAACATTGAATCCTATGTGGAGCTATATCTAAGGTGAAAATTTAGGAAACTAAATGTTGAAAGATTTTATAGGAGAATCTGTTGCAAAAGTGTAACAACTTATTGTTGTTACTTGGAGCATATTTTATGGAGATATTTGTGGAGAATATCTTGGAGCTTATATTGTTGAGAAATTTTAGCAACAGTTTGTTATGTCAGTTTTTAGATGTTTTCAGGATGTCATGCTCGATGTCATGACATCAGTATTTGACAGCAGTTGCTGTTATATTTAGCTATCACGCGCCTAATGAACTGGAATATAAATATTCTGTAAGTACTCAACAGATGCAGAATATTCTATGGAGTATTATGCAATCCTAAGTGGAGCAAGTTTAAAGGTCAAGATAATCAAGTTAGAATATTGAAGATTATGCAGTTTCTAATTATGGAGATAAATTAGGAAACTTATGATTAAAGACCTTTATTTTAGCAGAAGAATTCTGCTGATTTGTAATAGCAAATATAGTTGTCATTGCAAGCCCAAGTCCAGTTGGGAATAGGTTATAAATAGAAGCTTTGTAACCTAATAAGTAAGCTAGCCGAGTATTGACAAGATGTAGTTTTTAGGGTTAGCCGTGTAAGTGAACCACCCGGTTTGCGGGATGGTCATTGATTTGTGCCTCGAAGCCTGTAGGCAAGAGGTTTGTTTTACGCACTCAGAAGATGTGAAGCAATGAGTGCAGTTTTGTTCTTGGAGGAAGCTTTGAAGCAACTTCAAGTTGTATTTATTTGTGTGCTTAGAATGTTGGAAATTAGGCTGTCGATGCAGTGGCTGAGGATTTGACTGCTAAACATCATTGCTATGATTGGGAGTGGAATGGAGATATTCCATATCTAGGGAGGACCTAGGTAGAAGGGTCATTGGGTAGTGATTAAGTGAGAAGTTGTAAACAGGGGATTTTAGCTTTGAATTGATACTGCTAATAGTGGACTTCTTCCCTGGCTTGGTAGCCCCCAGAGTAGGTAGTTGAACCGAACTGGGTGAACAATTTTGTGCGTTATTTATTTTCTGCATTGTTATTTGTATTCCTATCTTGTCTGTTTTTATAATGTCAGATCATATGTCATGACATCCATATATGACATCTGAGTCTGCTGTCACCAGAATCTCAATCATCATCAATAGGCCGAGAGGCCAAATGATCGGCTAAAACACTTCCTTTGATGGCTTTTTGGGCACGAGGATGTCGTACTTTGTTAATAACATCTGACAGCGGGAAATTTTTCCAATCAGAGCAGGGTTTTCAAACAAGTATTTGATTGGATCCATTTTGGATATGAGATATGTCGTATGAGTCAACATGTACTGCCTTAGCCGGCGAGCAGCCCATACAAGAGTGCAGCAAGTTTTCTCGAGCAGTGAATATCTTGTTTCACAGTCGGTATACTTTTTGCTCAAGTAAAAAATGGCATACTCTTTTCGACCAAACTCGTCTTGCTGACGTAGGACACATCCCATAGAATCTTCTAGTACGGTTAACTACATGATCAAAGGTCTTTCTTCCACAGGAGGGCTTAAAATTAGAGGTTCTAGCAGGTATTCTTTGATATCATTAAAAGCTTTCTGGCATGCTTCTGTCCATTTACACTCTTGATCTTTGCGTAGAAGCTTAAAGATTGGTCCATAAGTTGCAGTTATGTGAGAGATAAATCTGGAGATGTAATTCAATCGTCCAAGAATTCCTCTAACTTGCTTTTCTGTTTTTGGAGGAGGCATTTCTTGAGTGGCCTTTGCTTTGTCGGGATTGACTTTAATACCTCTTTGGCTGACAATGAAACCCAATAGATTTCCAGAGCTGACACCAAACATGCACTTACTTGGATTCAGACGCAACTTGTATTTTCTCAAACGTTGGAACAACTTCAGTAGGTGCCCCACATGCTCTTCTTCGTCCACATAAACTTCAATTTCTTTGTGAATCATATCATGGAAGAGAGTCGCCATGGCTCTTTGATAAGTTGCTCCAGCATTCTTCAGACCGAATGGCATTACACGGTAACAAAACGTGCCCCAGGGGGTGATAAAAGCTATTTTCTCCATATCTTGAAGTGCCATCATGATTTGATTGTAACCTGAGAATCCATCCATAAATAAGAAGACTTTTAACTTAGCAGTGCTATCCACCAACATATCAATGTGGGGTAGCGGGAAATCATCTTTTGGACTTACTCTATTTAAATCTCTGTAATCAACACACATTCTGACCTTTCAATCCTTCTTGGGAACGGGCACTATGTTGGCCAACCATTGAGGATATTCTGATGTGACGAGGAAACCGGTATTGATCTTCTTCTGTACCTCTTCTTTGATCTTGTCTGCCATATCTGGGTGAGTTCTTCTCAACTTTTGCTTGACAGGCGGACATTCTGGCTTCAACGGTAATCTGTGCTTTACAATAGTGGTATCCAACCCAGGCATATCTTGATAGCTCCAAGCAAAGACATCCACATATTATTTCAATAAATCAACCATTCTCTCCTTGACGCTTGCTTCTAACAATGCCCCAATTCGCACTTCTCTCTTCTCTTCTTCAGTACCCAAATTGATTACTTCCAAAGGCTCTTTGTGCGGCTCAATGATCATTTTCTCGTGCTCAAGTAGACGGGAGATTTCTTCTGGGATTTCTTTGCTACTTTCTTCGTCAGCTTCGTACACAGGGTATTCAAAGTTGAGATGGGGCCTAGGATCATTGTTTTCAGCGGGTTTATCAAGAGATAATATGCACATGATGTATGTTTTGCTTTTTAGGAACAAACAAAAGGTGTATATGCAAAATTGAAAAAACAAATTTTGATTGATTTTATGGGTTTTTTAGATGTTACCATTTTTCAGAAAAAGATAAACGATAAACAAAAGGGAAGCAAAAATTGCTTTTTATTAATGATTTGAAACAAAGCCCTACATAAGCTCACTTTTGTCTTGGGCAGAACAAAAGGAATTATTTTAAACAGCCAGACACATTACTCTTTCGCCTTGGGCAGAGCGAAAGATTTTTTAAAAGACAGAAAATTACTTAGACTCATGAACAACAGAAGAGATGCTGACGGAAGTCCAGTTGGAGTTGTCCTCTCTACGTATCATGAAGCTTGAACATTCTAGAACATCTTCAATGTAGCAGCTATGTCTTGTTTATCTGGGTTGATGTAGCCAGCATTTTGAAAGGTCTCATGCAGAGTCTTGCTGGAACTTCCATACTCAGGTTCTTTTCCTTTTGACTTTTGGGATGTGAATCCTAGACTACTATTGTTCTTATTGATGGGGAGCTCAATGACTTGCCCCCGGTCTTCATATGACCCTTGGGCAACTACTTGTTTGGCATCTTTCCAGGATGAAATAGACGCACTAGCTTTCTTTCTGTATTCGAGATTAATAATTTTCAAAGCTTGGAATTGAGCTTCAAATTCATCAATATGGGGAATAAAGGACAATTGACTAACGAACATAGTTTGTTCTCCATAAACAGTAATCAACTTGTCTTTTACAGCAAACTTCAGCGTCTGGTGGAAAGTGGAGGTACAGCTCCAGCACTGTGGATCCAGGGTCTTCCCAACAAACAACTATAAGATGAATAGATATCCATAATTTGAAAAGTGATATTAAAATCATGAGGTCCGATGCGGATAGGAAGATTAATTTCTCCAATCCAATTGCATTTTGAACCATCAAAAGCTTTTACAACAATCCCATTCAGCCTTATAGTTGCCCCTTGATAGGAGAGTCTCTCTAAGGTGCTTTTGGACATGACATTCAAGGATGAACCAGTATCAACTAGCACATTCGTCAGGGTATCTTATCCACATTTCATGGAGATGTGCATGGCATGATTGTGCTCTAGTCCTTCTGGAGGAAGTTCTTCTTTACTAAAGCTCAATACATTGTTGATGGTGATGTTGGAAAAACATTATCAAACTGCTCGAGGGTTGTATCTTGTTCAATGTAGGCTTGCTTCAGAACTTTTATTAGCGCATTCCGGTGAGCTTTTGAGTGTACCAACAAGGCCAACAGGGATATCTTCGATTGTGTCTGAAGGAGTTGGTCAACCACCTTGTAGTCACTCTTCTTAATTAGATTCAGGAATTCTTCCGTATCATCGTCTTTAGTCTCAAAGACAGGCTCAATAATAACATGTTCTTTCCTAGGCACATCCTTCTGAGGAGGAATTTGTGCAGGCAAATTACTTCTTGGTTTAGGAAGAACTAATTGGCGCAAACAAACGACCACTTCGAGTCATACGACTTGTATCAACAATGTTCATAATAGTAGTCTCAGAACTAGTCTTATCTTCTTCTTTCCCAGTTATAATGGTAGCACCATATCTCGATGGAACGGTAGTACTGGAACTGTAAGGAAATGGCTTTGGCATTTGAATTGTGAGAGGAATGACAGCCATGCTTTGACTATCATAAGATATTTCCACAACTTCGGGGACCGGGAACTCAGCAGTTACCACATTAATGTTATCATCATCTCTTTCATAGGTAATATGGAAAGTCCTCTCATCCAACATCTTCTGAATTTCTCTTCTAACTTGACGAAAACCTCGAGGATTCTCAGAACAGACATCACAAGCAGCATGGTCGTGTTGAAAGAAAGCCAACCGGCATAGTCTCATATGCATTAGGACCAATGGTTCTCTAATGAAACGACTATCCCAAACTTGGTATCTTCCAGGGCATCCTTGCACCATGTTGATAGAATGAGTTTCTTCGCTTCTTTTCTTTCTTGTTATACTAATGATTCCTCGGTCTAGTAACTTCTGGAGGTCTTCAACTACGAGAGTAAACCCACGAATGGTGTTGGAACATATTGGACAAGCATTATAATCATGCGGAGGAAAGGAGTCAAGTTCACACAAGACAGTGTGCAAATTCACCAAGGATTGAGTTGACTCACAAACATCATGTAGGTATTCATAACCGGATTGAGACTGGATTGCATTGATAGTCTCATGGTTGGGCAGTGGGTTAACTTGAACATTAGGATTGACATCCTTGAAGGTGAGCATGTTGCTTCGGACCAGTTTCTGTACTTCACTCATGAGAGGGTAACAATTTTCCACAGTGTGACCAGGAACATTCTTGTGGAAAGCACAGCGAGCATCTGCCTTGTACCAAAATGGTGGATTAGCATGAGGAGGAGGAGGATCCCTCAGTTGAACTAGATTTTTCTGAAGTAACATAGGAAGCAATTTTGTATAAGTCATCGGAATAGGATCAAAAGGTGGACATTTCCTTTTTTGGTTTTGTTAAGGAGACTATTGTTAAGGCTGTTGAGGCTGAGGTCTCTGTACATTTTGTGGCGGAGCTTGGCTAACAATTAGAATCACAGCAGCAATCTGCTATGGTTAGTACTATCTTTTCCTTCCTCTTGAGATGGCACTCACAGTTTCTTCCTTTTTCTAGGTAAAGTTACTACCAAATCTTTTAAAGCCACCACTAGATAGTGATGAACTGGCTTCTTTGATTAGGCGGCCTTCTCGGATACCTTCCTCAAGCCGCATCCCCATGTTTACCATTTCAGTAAAGTCATTGGGAGCGCTTGCTACCATCTTCTCATAATAAAATGTGTTTAGTATCTTAAGGAACACTTTGGTCATTTCTTTTTCTTCCATTGGAGGAATAATTTGAGCAGCTAGTTCACGCTATCTTTGTGCGTACTCTTTGAAATACTCTTTTTCTCTTTGGGACATAGCATGGAGTTGATCTCTGTCTGGTGCCATATCAATGTTGTATTTGTACTATCTGATGAAAGCTTCACCCAGGTCATGGAAAGTACGGATGTGAGTATTATCCAAACCCGTGTACCAATTCAAAGCAGCTCCAAATAAGCTATCTTGAAAGTAGTGAATTAGCAAGCGTTGATCTTCTATGTGCATGGACATTTTCCTTACGTACATGATCAGATGACAATGAGGACAGGAATTCCCTTTGTACTTTTAAAATTCTGGGAGTCTTAACTTGGCCGGAACTCTAACATTCAGAACCAAGCATAAGTCATTTACTTCTTTTCCAAATAGATGTTTTCCCCTAAGGGACTTGATCTCCTTTTGCAATTCCATAAATTGGTCTTCAAATTCTTCCAATCTTCTCATGCCTTCAGAAGGAACACCATGGAAAATTTGTTCATTTTGGACAGGGATAACATTCATTGCAGTAGGAACAGTGGTCATGATAGCCTGAGGAATTGTTGTTTGTGGAACATGAATCTATTGTCCAACCAATTGGAAATCCATCTCTATCCCATATGGTCTAGTGGTCGTAGGATTCATCACAGGAATTGCAAGAATCTGAGAAGTCTCTATCTCAGAGATCATAGTAGTCTAAGCTTGGGTTGATGGCTGATTCTGAGCAGCCACCAAGTCTTGAACCATAAAAGTTAATCTTTCAATACCAGAGCGTAGGACATCAACTTCTTCTTGCCACTCTTGATCGTCAACCATGCCGTCTTCCATTCTTTGACGATTGGCGTGAGTATTATACCGGTGCGTCATCTTGACTTTCTGAGGAGAGAGGAAAGAAGGAATAAGACTTTGACTCAGATGTGAGTGTGAATGTGAATGTGGATGATGCATGCAATGCAAAAGACTCTTTTTGTTTTAGTTTTCAAAATATATCACAATATCTTTCAAGGATTTATTTAAGAGTTTTGTAAATGTAAACACTAGATAGTAACTTGAAAAAGAAATTTCATTCATTAATAATAAAGGGACAAGGCATCCTTGGTACATATAAGGGTCATCGAGGGACAATCGAGGGTCATCGAAGTACCACTTTCTTTTGATAGCATACAAAGGGACAAGGGACAACCAAGTCATAAACTACTTTTAAGAATTACAAGGTAGAAACAAACAAAGAAAGCTAGTAAAATCCTAGAGTGATCATCAAAGCTTAGTGAGAAGTATCCATATCATCTTGAGTCTTCTTCTTCTTTAACTTGACCTTCTCTAGCTTCTCAATAATACTCTTCCATGCAGCTTCTTTTGGAGGGAGATCTTTTTCTTCTTTCTTCCTTTTCTTCTCTCTTGCTTATTTGGCAATAGTAGCATCCTTATCTATGAGCCAAGTATCTTGAAGGAATAGTTGATCATTCTTTTCTTTCAGTACCTCTTCATAGGATTCCTCTATCATTCCTAATTGAGCATCAGAGTTTTCAAAATTTCTCTTCCAATGGTCTCTTGATTTCTTCATCTTCCTTAGAGCTTCTTGGAGGATTTCAATTGTTGGAGGAGCAGCAGGGGGTAGAGGAGGTTTCTCTACAAAAGGGAGAGATGTTCCAGGGAGAATAGGCATTCGTATCTCAACAGCTCTTGCAGTGACCCAACCATCAAAGGGCTTAGGAGAGAGATCCCCTTTGGTCTTCCAATCTTTAATTTCCTTTCAATGACTTGGATTCCAAGAATTAGCAATCCTTTCTCTAAACTCTTTGTTTTTAACTCTTTCTTCCAGAAAGAACCCATCCAATTAATTGTTCCTTGGTCTTTTGTCCATACGAAACCTAAATTGACGAAGAGCTAACACATGGCTATAGCTGATTGCTCCTTTTGTACCAATGAGGGGCACATTAGGGAAATCACCATAGCACTCCAAAGTCTTCATCATACAGAAGTGATTGTTTGTCCAAACAATTTCAGTGTTGGTAAGAGTCATGATCTTGTGTGACCATTTCAATCCTTCTTTTTGGCTCCAAAATTCAACGGTGTCAGACAGGTGAGATATGTACCACTTGTATAGCAAAGGAGTACAACAGGTAACCATTCCCTTTCCATAGGAATTTTTGAGATGAATAGAATAGTAAGTGTCCCCGAGTAAGGTAGGAACAAAATTCTTCTTCATAAAGATCTTGATGGCATTCATATCAACAAAGTTGTTAATGTTAGGGAACAAGAACAACCCATACACCAACAAGGCAAAAACAGCTTCAAAGTCTTCTTCCATTCTTTCTTGTGACAAGGTGAGAGCTTTCTCAATTAAGAACTCAGCAGGTAATCAAGGTAACCCTCCTTTAGTAACCATGTTCTTTTCAACTTCTTCCTTTCTCAAATGAGTGGATTTTGCAATCTCACAAGGCTTGGGATCTTGTTCTAAACTAGTGAAAGGAATTCTTCCAGTAATAGGCAACCCAATGATACTTGATATTCTTCCAAGGTAGGCAATAGTTGATAATCAAGAAAGGTGAAGCAATGATACAGTGAGTCATAGAATTGGATCAAAGTGGAGAGGATTCCTTCTTCCATCTTGGTTCTGAGGAGATACAACAATCTTCCATATTTTCTACAAAACTTGTCTTGATCAACAATCAAAGAACCTAGCTTTCTTAATTCTTCCACCTCTAAAATCTTGAAAGTATATTTCTTGGTTTTTCTTCTTTCAGGTTCCATCCCTATAATGTTTACAAAATTAAAAGGTTTCTTTTAATTCCTTGAAAGATATTGTGTTTCTAAGATGCATGAATGAATGAATGCAAACATAGAAAAAACATGGGTTTAAGGGTTCAACGTCATGAGCATGGAGCCAAAGGTATACCAATCCCAAAGGTGTGTATTATGGTTATTTTGTACTTGTAGATCAAGGTTCTATTGTTTCCCAGACTCAAGCATCCCAACTTGGAGATTGTAAACTCTGTATCAATATACTCATTTGAACAAAATCTAAGAGAACCTCATCTGAGCGTAGCCTCGTGTAGCAACTATTCTGAAAATCAATCAGACATAGTTTCCACACTACATCTTAGTGGCCAAGACTGGTTAAGGGTTTCTAGGTCCCCTTCTTCTACAGCCTAGTTGAACGCAACAATGTATTCCCAACTACATGGTCAACAAAGTTACTTCTAAAGAAGCCTCCACTGAGCGATGGATCTCAAATTGACTTCTTTGGGACTACTCCCTCGAGATTAAAATGACTATACCAGTCTCCTATAATAAATGTACACTCTAAATCCGGGTTAGGAGTTGTCTCACCACAAGGGGAATCAAGCCCTTTTCCCAATACAACCCAATAAAATAACAAGTATACACATAGGAAGATAAAAGACCAAAAGAAAGGTTAAGTATAATGTCATACCCCAAAATTTTCCCATCTCATTTCTCTTAAATCAAACTCCTATCAAAGTTC
Source organism: Vicia villosa (assembly GCF_029867415.1). Taxonomy (NCBI): domain Eukaryota; kingdom Viridiplantae; phylum Streptophyta; class Magnoliopsida; order Fabales; family Fabaceae; genus Vicia; species Vicia villosa. The sequence continues at coordinate 73,555 of NW_026706272.1, forward strand.
AAGACTCAAAGACATCCCTCCTAAACAAAGGCTCAAGAAACTAGGGTTTGTAGTTTCCTGAAGAAAATCAATGAACCAAAGGCTCCAAGGCATCTCATATGGCTTATAATGTTTCAAACTACCTCTATGACAAAATCCAGACCTCAATTCAAAAGATTGGTCATTCTATTGCTCAGAAAGTCAACAATCGACTAATTTGACCTAAAAGTCAACTGTGGTCAAAGTACAGTCAAAACTCCTTATTTTTTGTCAACATCCTTATTTTGAAGTATCATTCACCATTTGATCAAGGATTGATCATGGTTCATCAAGAAAAGATCAGAAATCAACAAATTCAAAAGTTTCTAAATTAGGGTTTTCATAGGAGAAAGTCAACTGAACTTTGACCAGCCATAACTTCCACATGGAACATCAGAAATTTCCGATCTAAAGCTCATTTTAAAGGAAATTGAATTCTCTATAATTTTGACTCTCACAAGCCAAGTCCAAAAATGCTTCATTTGAGAGATATGGACCAAAAGATTATAGGTCCTTTTCGGAAGTCAACCAAAAGCAGTTTTTTGTCAAAGCCAATATCATCAAGATAAATTCTTCAAATGGGAAAAATCTTCCAAAGTGGCTTGTAGAGGACATCTTGAGGTTTCCAAAAAGTCCTAGAACTCTCCCATATCTTAAAAATTGAGAGAGACATGCCTTGTCAAAGTTGGACAATTTTTAGAGAAAAATGTGAAACAAAAAGGCCTCAAAATGGGTTTCTTTGCAAAAAGGCCCAGTATTTTATGGTCCAATCTTGTTCCCCAAGTCAATAAGATCCTCCATACGAAATCCCACAATTATTTTATTTTTATTCTATTTTTATTGGATTTTTATTCATTTAAAATACAATTTAAATCAAATAATGGATTGAAAAATATCAAAGATTTGATTTGTTTTTTGTTTCCAATCAATCCCAATCATCAATAAATCACATAGTTGGCCCAAATTCGTAGGGATTAAGATTGGTAAGAGGGTATGCAAAATTGGCCAACTTTAGAAATATTTCAATCAAATTTTATCAAATTTTTCACCATCAAGGAGCAAGATTTAATTGGATTCTTTGCCAAGATTGTTAACCTAAAATCATTCTCCATATATACATAAGAAAATCAGATGCCAAGGGTGGCTTTTTTTGAGGTCAGAATCCTATTCTCCAAAGCTAAAAATCGTGAAAGAGGTGGAAGTAGCAGTCAAGATTAGAGGCCGATTCAAGCCAAACAAAACATTATAATCAATCCCCTGAAGCTTTCTGGACATAACCATATCGTCATCCTTGATCCAAACACGCAGAATCGCCCCAGTTGCACTCACGGTTTGCATTTTTCTTTCAAAGTCGATTTCGTTCATTCAACCATTATAAACATATTTTGATCACATATTTGTATTAGTAATGATGTTTGCAATGTATTTGAATGATTTAATTCGAGTTTAAGCGCCGGAGCCAAGATCCACCATTGTTAGGTTTGGAAGCTTCAAATTTGGGGTCTGTTGGTATAGGTAAAATTGGCCCAAATCAGTGGCACCAATGCGTTCAGACGAAGATTCTGAGTCTAACCATTATCCTGTATAGAATTTATTTGGTGTTGTTGCGAGTTTTGTGTTTACAGGTGTATTGGCTACGTGCGATTTCGTAGCAAAATAGGGGCTGATTCGTAGTTAGAATGGACTGGTTCCAGCAGATGAAAGAGATGACTGCGTGGCAGTCAGTTGTTGGCTCGTTTTGAATTTGAGTGAGTCGCGCGCGTTTTTCAGGATATGGAACCTGTTATTTTCTTACATATCATGTGTTCCGTTCCAATAACAGCAAATGAGGCTTGTCCCAGCGGAGAAGTAGGGTCTCCATGAGTTTCTCAAGGTCAAGGGCACCGGTTCGAATAAAGTTATTAATAATTAAAATAAATAACTATTTTTACTTTAAGGTTTTATATGAAGAAAATAATTTTTAAAAACCATTTTATTAAAAGGAAAACTTAAAAGAGTTTTTTGTAATAGATAAATAAACAAAATAAGTTGTACAATTAAAAGTAAAAACTAAAAAACACTTAGCTGTAATCTAGTGTGGTACACCCTTGAGGGTGTATGGTGGAGCACACTTCCTGGGCGCGTTGGATCTGGTTGATGGGAAGATCGATGGTACATATTTGAAGGTTTACCATAGGCGTGATTGAGCCACATGCGCTAGATCTGTGTAGATAACATAACAAAATAGTTGGCAAAAAAACTTGCAATAAATTATTTAATTAATTATAATTATTTTTATTAAAATATATATTAGAGTTAGGTAATTTAATCGAAATTATATTTTTTTCCGATTTAATTAATTAGGTTGAAAACCAATAATTAATTAATTCGATTTTATTTATTCTATTAACCAGGGTTAACTTGTGCCCTAATCAGGGTTTGCGAAGATCATGCCTACACTGAAATTTTCTCTTTGCCGTGCAGTTTTTCAGGGTTATCATCAGGGTTCGTCCGTCTACGCGCCATATCAGATCAAAAGCTAAGTCCTGATTCTATATTTATTTAAATATTGATTATTTTTTGCCTTCTAAATTAAAATTAGGGTTTATCTTCAAATGCCAATGAACTGTCCCTACACTCACCCCTTCTGTTTATTGTTCTTTTTCCAACGTTCAGGGTTAGTCAGCCGGTCAAAGCTCGATTAGTCGGTAACCCTAAAACCTAATTTATTTTAATTTCTTTCTTTTAAATTATTACTTACGTCAGACCTACCGCTCTGTTGGGGTTTTATTATTGCTTTTTCCCCTTCCCCATGGTTTATCATGTAATTGCTTCTGGTTTGTATTGCTTGGCCTTGAAGGCACTTAACACTGTTTATATTAACTACGTGATTAGTAATCCTAGGGAGTGATAACCTCGAACTGAATCTAGAATCACCTAATTACAAGATAATATAACTGAATCTGGTCACGTGATTGTTGCACTCACACACCTTTTATGGTAACCTCTCTTGTTGCCTGTTGCCTGTTGCCTTGTTGCCTTGTGTTTTTCAGTGCAGAATAGCCAAGTCCCTCGAATACGAGGATACCTCAGCAATGTTGCCCTCGGTTCATTCTTAAGATCATAGGTCCCAATGATGCTGCCTTCGATTCGCTAATATGATCTCGTCCCTCGAAGTTGCCTACGAAGTGCTGAGGTATCCTCCGGTTGCCTAACAATGGCTATTCTGATCCTTCCTTTAGACTACCTGCCCCTCTATGGCATGGACAGTTTTGTGGCGAACGATGATTCGACGACCCTTTAACCTACAAATAAAAGGACTTCCTTACCCTCCTATGGTATGGATAGCCCTGAAAGGCTAAAAGAACATTTTTCATCTAACCAGGTAATTTTCCCTTAATTGCATGCTCTGTTTTAAAACTCCCTTTTTCTCAAAAAAACTCCAATAAGGCTACGCTCATTTACGAGCTAAAGTCCTTATTTTCTTCTTCTACATATCTAAACTTTTGGTTTCTGAAAGAGCAAAGCAATTAAGAGCCCATGGATAACCATGGATGCAAAGGGTTCCTTACACCTTCCCTTTGTATAAATTACCCCCTGAACTCAGTTTTCTTTTAAAAAGGTTTTTCCTGTTCTTTTAGTCTTTCTGTTAATTTGGATAAAATAAAAGTCGGTGGCGACTCTTGCTTACCGCGACATTTCAATAAAGTCAGTTCACCGTATTACATATAAAAAACAAAGATAATAACAAAAACAAAGATTAGGTCAACCCTTCCAAAGATACACCAATAATTTGATTAGTATCCCCAGCAGAGTCGCAACTTTTTTGTAGCGGTGAAATTGGTGAGACTAAAGTCATGGGAAAGACTTAGCTCATTTGTTTTAAACAGAGTCGCCACCGCGCTTTAATGTTTCCAAAAGAAATGGGAGAAAGAGCAAATAAAACCCACAAAAGTTTTTAAAATCAAAACTAATAAACTTATCAGAGATTTGGGTAAGGGGGTTTGTTATACAAGAGGAAGGTTTTAAGCATCCCTCATATCCATGGTACTCCATGGGAACCTCTTAGAAAATGTTATTGTCTTTGTTTGTCTTTTGAAAAAGCATATGTGAAACTTGTTTAAAATAGAGGGTGGGGATGGGAAAAGAAGTTTTTGAAAGTGAGCTCGATAAGACATCGCATCTTAGGCCTACATACCCTTGGAATCAAACTCATGTATGAATGATGAATGATTGATATGAAAAACATGGGGTTAGATAAACAACATATCAGAGAAATTAACAAGATAATGGTTAAAATAACAATTAAGTACAAAACAAGGATTAAATCAACAATTATGTACAAGATGACAAACTTAATTAATCATGGATAAACAAAGATCAACATGTTTCTTTTTTTTGTTAGGGTTTTTGAATTAGGGTTTCAAAATTAGGGTTTAATCATGAACACCTAAACCTAATTGATTTTAATTGTTAAATACCTATTTCTTTAAGAGAAATGGTCTAAGGGTACATGAAAAATTCAAAGACATCATATTCTAACCCTAAACAAATATTAACAAAAATATACAAAGCTACTTTGAAGAAATATTCAAAATAAAATGACTTTTTGGTTGATTTTTAATATATAAAAGACTTGTTTTTTATTAATTTTTAAATAAAGAAATATTACACATTTTTGGGATTTTTTTAACATGGTATAAAAATACACAAAGTAAATAAATCACACAAAAAAGAAGGGGTTAAAAAACATTAATCCACTATTTTTTATGCATTTTAGAAGTTTGATAAAAAGGAGAAATAAACTAGTGATAAAAAGTTAGAAATGGTCCTACCAAGACTTGAACTCAGGACCTTCACTATTGCAACACAAAACTTAACCACTGGGCTAAGAATGCGAGTTTGATCAATAGGCCCACTCATTTCCACCCAGACTTCATCTTCTTCGCTGAAGACAACAACATCATCCAAGGCCAAAACACAAATCCTTCAAATCTTAACCAAATTGAACAAAGTGAAAGTGCATTCTATTCCATTTTCAAACACGAATTCAACTATATAACTAACATAAATTTATTTAAATCAGAACTCACAAATTTCTGGAAAAAGAGTTTGAACCCTAAAAATCATTTTCAAAATTAAATTCTTAAAACAACAAATCAAGCCCTAAAACCTTAGGGCTATTACTCCCTACATGATTCTAAACAGAAATAAAACAAGTTTCAATCAAATTGATGCACAAATGAGTAACTTTGAATTCAAGCTTTTTACCTCTGAAAGTGGAGGTTGAGCTCTTGCTTAGAGGGATTCTGGGACCTTCAGGGACCTCCAAGGAAGCTTTTAGAATGCTCACAATGCTCTTCAAGTGCCTGTAACTTCAAACACAATTTCACCTATAACACGAAAAAGTTATGGCTGGAACTTGAGCTTCCAAGTGTTACAGATCCAAAACAAGTGTTTGGATAGCTTATGAATGATGTTTAGAAGGTATCCAACAGAGAAGGCCAGAAAACACACGAGCCAAATTAGTTTTGACAAGTTTGGTTCAAAGAGGTATTTTAAAGAGTTTTGAAAGATGATTTTCTGTTTGGGGCCTTTGGTAAGTGTTTGGAGGTTATGGATAGCTTCTATATGATTAATAGAAACTATTGGAAAGGCTAATTTGGTTTGAAAGTGTTTGGTTTGGATTTTGGTAAGTTATGAGCTTGAAAGAAGCTTTAATGGAGGTAAAAATGTGATTTTTGGTTATGGGACCTTTGAGAGGTTGAGGAAGGTATGAACACCTTCTAAATGATGTTTAGAAGTTGTCTAAACCTTTGGTTGACACCCAGAATTGATTGAACTCAGAATAACTATGAAAGTGCAAAGATAAAAAAAATGAGAATTTCAAGTGAGGTAGTGACTTGGAGAATTCTGGTGTATTTGATCAAGGGAGTGATATTCTCTATTTATAGGCAAGGATTAGGGTTTGTGGAGGGAAAAAATTTAGAAGTTTGAAGCTCCCATGTGACTCTTGTACCACCTTGCTTATTTGTGAAGAAATGAGATTTTTGGTTTTCCTATGGAAGGTATAACGCTTTAAGCATGCTTGAGAGACTTTGTCATGATATTAGAGAGGTTACTTGTGGCATTTGAAATGCTTTTTCTGCAGAGGAGAAATGGGAGAGGCTCAAGACAAGTTGACTTAGTGCATAAAGCCTCTTTATCAAAATGGAAGTCTGGTCTTTATGCCATTAATGGAATGATCACTTGGATAATGTCTTTAACACTTGGATTATAGCTCAAAAGCAAGTGTAATCTTCTTATTATGGAGCTTGGAACAGGTTATATGGATTGCAAGAAAGGAATCTTTGCATTTGAAATGGTTTTGGTTCATAACTTCTTCATTTTCATTCTTGAATTCAAGTGTTCATGGTGCCTTCTTCACAAAATCATATCTCACTGATCAAGCCATGGATTTTCATGCTAGTGGTATCTTTGGAAACCCCTTTCTACATACTTCAATTTACTTGTTAAAAGTTTCCTCAAATTCTTTTTGGATCATGGAGAAAAAAGGTCATAAATTAATAAAAAACTAGATGAAAACACTTAGAAATTTTCTAAGTTTTTTAGACATAAACCTTATTAATCTAAAATCTCTCAAAATAATCACTTTTAGCCAAAAGTTGAATTGTGATAAGTTGTTTATTTTGTCAAGATTTACAACTTTCATGTTTGGATATTTTTTAGTTTGTAGGCAAAATTTGGAGTTCCCAAAATTAGGTCAAAATTCACTTAAAACCCTAATTTTGACTTTTGTTGACCTTTTGATTCTTGATGAATTCATTGGATTTTCTTTGATCAAATTTCTTCAATATCCATATGATGATGATTTGGATCCTTAAATCTCCATAGTTGACCATTTTTCTCAAAAGTCAAAAGTAGACTTGCATAGTTGACTTTTTCCAAATGAACTTCAATTTTGTGATTTCCAAATGAATCAAGGTATCCTCTTCAAATGAATGGACTATAATGTTGAATTGGATGCCTTTGAATCATGGTATGAGTCTTGGAACCATGTCCTGATTAAAATTCAACCCTCTAGTGGAATTAGGTCAAAAACCCTAATTGGAGCCTCTAGTGAATTTGAAGGTGATTGATCTTGCATTGAACCATCCTTTGATCTTGATATTGATTAGAGAATCCTTTGATTCATAGAAAAATGTTGAATTTCGTTGTGGGCCTCAAAACCCTAATTTGCCTAGCCTCGTCTTGACCAGTCTCTTGTCTTGGGGCACAAGCAACAAATAACAATTTTTTTTGTATTTTTGTTAGCAAATGATAAATGCATGATGATTATGATGATAATGAAGATCATAATATTTTAGATATGGTGGGATCTCAGTGGTCAAAAATTGGCGTGCAACAGACCCCGACCCCGATATTATGTATCAGAGCAAGACTCCCTTCAATCTAAACAAACACTAAAAAGACGCCAAGAAGCTATCCTCTAAGCTCGACGGACTACTCCTGATTACCTGCGTGTTACCCACGTGAAGGCAACATTCAAACAGAAAGGGTGAGTATTTTATAAATATTATATTAGACATAAGGAATAGATATATTAGTTGTATACAATTAACCAATCATACATATATTGATACAACGTATCCATCATATTCGCTTACTTACCCACACCTACATATCATCACCTATTCACAATATCACCTTATGATTCAATCACAATTATCACTTAGGTATTTCAAATCACAAATAATCAAATATCTTCAAATCACACAACGTCACAACAATGCAATGCAACAACAATGGACTCATGTATGTGGTCCAATTCATCACTGATGACTCAGTCATCATTCTCCAAAGATCCCCACCATAGATCGATTCCCGCTTAGAACAGGAGCACATCACAATATTGCACTCAATCCACACAATGGGATTAATGATCGTCTCTAGACCAATGGTCCTATAACATCACTAGACTATCATCCTACAAATATGCTATGAATGCATGATGTTCAACTTCACAAAATCAACGACCACGGCTAGTCAAAATGGCATCATCATTCATGTATTCATCAAAGTCATGTCATCTTTCAAACATACAACCTCACAAGCATCTTGGTGAACTCAACACACAAACATTAATTAATCATGTTATTAATCAACACAACAACATTCACCAAAATCAAGTATTGAAACACAAGAATTCACAAAACCAAGATACATACAAAATGCCTTCTAAACCAATCCAAACGTGCACAGTAAATTCCAAAAAGTTCTCATAAATTATAATAAAATATAAGCTTCCATATTCTGAAATCATTTTTTTCAAAAATATTAATTTTCATTCCAGGCACCCGCGCTAAGCGCCCCCTGTACCGCACTAAGCCCGATACCTACTATAATCAGGTTTGTTTTATTTTCAAAAGCGCACTAAGAGGCCTCTACCACGCTAGGCGGGCTCTACCGTGCTAAGGGGACTCTACAATTTCCGCAGAAAATTCTGCACGACATGTGTCAAACCAGTCCCAATCTTTTGCCCAAAAACATGTTTTAATCGATAAGTTTTTGCTTTTTGAGGTATATGATCCTAGTTCTATCATGTATTAATCATTACAAACTAAAAACACAATTTTTCTTCCCCATTCCAAGGTTCATTATCAAACCCTAAACCTTCAAATCCTCAACAATGGTGGATTTGAAATCTAAATCATGTTATCATACACAATACAACAACCAATCATAGCAGACATCACAATAATCATATAATCTCAACAATCCATCATCATCGTTCATCAATTTCATCAAAACATCACAAAATATCATAAACCCCAACATACATTTATCAAACCCTTAAATCAAACATAATACTCATGATAACCTCCCTTACCTTAGATTATTAGCCGAATTGATTCTCTTTTCGAATTCCTATGGTTGATTTCTTTCTTCTCCTCTTCTTTCCCTAACCTTCTATTCTTTCACATTTTCTCCAAAATTCTATGTTGAATGAATAATCTCTTTTATTTCCTCTTTTTACCTTTAGCCTTATGACCCCTATTATGATATTCCTAATATGCCTTTACTAACTTCTCCTCATATTATCTCTTTATTTTATTTAATAAATTAATAATGCTAACTAGAAATTATATCATTCTAACTATCACCTTAATTCCACAACCCCACACACATCAACACAAACATCACATTTCAAATAAATTCATCGATAAATCACCGTGACTCACATAATCACTTACAAATAATCAAATAATAGATTAAATAATTAAATCTAAATATCAGGGTGTTACAGAATATCAATCAATCATTAATGTAAGTAATGATGGCCTGTTCCTCGAGATCTTAAATGCTAGTCACATGTGTCAGAAGCGTGCTGAGATTTTCAAAATTATGGGGGAGCCTAAAAGGCCCATTTTGGTGTTAACTCCCTTATAAAAGTATCTTATTCCACTTCATTGCTATATTTTTCTCCCACGACTTTTGTAAGCTTATCTGAATTACACAACTCTTCTACTCTTATGGTTCTTCATTCGCAACTTCTTCCCAAACATGCATTTTCTTTTCTCCCCCCTTCTTCTGTAGTGAGAAGTTTTTATAAAGACATGTTTGAAATATGGTTTAGGTTAGCATAGAGATTTAGGTTCTTAGGGTTATAATCACCCCTTTGACGATTGCGATGATGGTGGTCATATATTTTTGTTCTACGATTTTCCCAAGAACAAAAGGACAATGGATTCCCCCCTCCGTAGAACCCAAGGACGCCAAGGAAATTGGACCTTATTATACTTATGAGAACAAACCCTCAATTTCCATACAGAAGTAGGGGTTTCCTCTTCAGAATATGAGGAAATGGTTATCTTTGAGGCTTGTTTGCCATCGGAGAGGGTGAATTGAAGCTGCATATCCTTAAGGGGGAACTGAAGTTGCATGTCCCTAACAAACTCAGGGGTATACCCCTAGTACATTTATTTTTTTCTAGTTTTATCACTTTTGTTTATTATCGTTTATTGAGTCTCCTTTACGATTGCACATCTCTTAATCAAGTGTTAATCAATTTGTTTTAGCATGCATAAATAAATAGTTATATTTGAGCTTGATCATGATTCTATTAGTCAATTGCATGATTCAGTGGAATTAGAACCATGTGTGACAATGGTTCAAGTTAAGTGGAAAGAAAAATCTCAAAGTATTTTGAAAATTATGAAAAATTGAGATTTTGTGTGTTTGATTCGAATCAAGCACATATGCTGACTCGAATCAAATGGAACATAGGCAAACCAAACTTTTTTAAACACCTTGATTTAAATCACACTTTTACACTTGAATCGAATCGAGTAGATATGGATCACCCCTACTTAATTTGAATCGAATCAAACTTTACACTTGATTTGAATCAGTCAATTTTTCAAATTTATTTTTTGGATCTATTTGAATTGATTTGAATAATTATTTACACTTGATCCAAATCACGGGCTTTCTGACTCAAATCAGGCTTTATACTTGATTCGAATCAGGTGAGAAATGGGTCAAAATATTATTTTCTTCTTATTCCACTTCACTTACTTATTTGACTCAAATCATGTAATGTTTTTTTATTCAAATCTAACTTACTTTTTTCATCCATTTTTGTCTTTAATCTCAAGCACATATAAAATCCTTTTGTCATCATTTTAAAAACACAATTTTATAACATTTTGCATTGTGATTTTGTGAAGCCAAAACCCTCTCATTTTTTTAAGTTTAAAAACCCTTGCAACAAAAATTCTTTCATCTTCAACCTCTAGTTTGACTTTAGATCTTGATAACGAGAGATTTGTAATTGATTGAGGGATACTTTATCATGAAACTAATTGTTCTTGAAGATTTGGTTGAGATGATTAGGTAGCTTGTAAGATTGGGGTTGTTGTCATTTGTGCTAACAAATTCCAGTGAAAAGAATAAGGTTCTTCTCTCTATTTTACCTTGGTAGTGAGTATGTGGAAGGCTATGAATAAGGTGGAGTTCTTCTCAAATCTTCAGACAATTCATCAATCAATTAATCATTAGGATCAAGGGGTGATTGGTACACGTGAAGGCTTGAAGAAAATTGCTATACTTGAATCCTCATAGGTTATAAAGGTTTATACGCAAGTTTCCATACAAGTTATTATACAGGTTGCATCATCCAAATTATCCTTTCATTTGTCATCATCAATAACTCTTTATCGATATCAAGCTTTGATCACTTCTTATAGTAACCTGCCAATCATGGTTTCATGGACCTGCACAACCTTTATTAATATCACCCATTGCAGTTTACATTAATCAATGATTTCTACCTACCAACCTTGTCGAGTACGCCCTCATAAAGAGAAGAACCAGATCTCACACTTTGCTAAAGTGCTCGGAAGAAGAAGAAATTACCTACACTCTAAAGTGCATGAAGGAATAGTTGGACAACATCTAGGTGCTCGAGCTTTAGCCTAGAAAGTTCTTAGAGATGAGTACTATTAGTCGTCCATGGTCTAAGATGCCAAAATATATGTGAAGATATGTAATCAATGCCAACGACTTGGAGATATTCACACCCCTCATCAGAATTACATATGTTAATGTCACCTTGGCCTTTTTCACAATGGCGGATGAATACTCTCAGCCTTTCCCATTGAAACTAGGGAAAATTAAATTTCTTATCGTGGCAGTAGACTACTTTACTATATGGATTAAAGTAGAAGCATTGGAAAAGATCACCATAACCAATATCTTAAAATTTTCCAAGAGGAACATCCTGGCTAGATTTGGGATCCCTCAAGCCATCATAATGAATAATGGCACACGAATTAAAGATATGAACTTCAAAATTAATTTAGAAGACTTAAAGGTGAAACAAATTTTCACAAAATAAGAACATCCTCATACAAACAAACAAGTCGAGGCAGTGAACCGAGTAGTTTTGAGAGGGTTAAAGCGAAGACTTAAAGTGGTTAAGAGAAACTAGGAGAATGAGGTCCCACACATCTTCTAGGCATACTAAAATACACATCATTCAACAAATAGTGAGACTTTATTTCAACTTACTTACAAGATTGAAGTTGGCATCCCTGTCAAAGTGGAAGAATAACTTAATTGGAAAATAGCGCACCCCTTATCAGAAGTGGAAAATTCCATAGTAATAAGGGAGGAGGACGCCCATCACTCTCACGAGCACCTTTATCACTCTCATGAGCATATTTATCAAGCACTCAAAAGTATCCAAATACAACATGCGGGTTTAAACCCTAGAATTTAACCCTAGGATCTTGTGTTAAGACGATCCAACATCGGTAGAAAGAACATTGAAGACAGGAAACTTGTAGCCGATTCAGAAGAACCGTGTAGGATCAAGACCAACACTAAAAGAAGACTCTACACTCTAGAAACTTTGACCTAGAAATCCAACCCAATGTTGTTGAACGTTACAAAAATCAAGTGATAATTTCGTTAAGTATTCCAAACTTTACCCAAAGATTGATTGATTGGTTATCCTTCCACATAATATTTTGATATGAATAGTATGATGCTCTTTAATGAAATTATTTCAATTTTCAATAAATAAAGTAGATTATGAAGTTACTATGGCGCATTAAGCCGTAAATGACACACCCCTTCGCTAGCCACTCCAGGTGGATAAACGATGAAACAATGTTATAGATGAATAAATTATGAAACAAAATCATAGACGAATAAACAATGAAACAAAATCATATGCAGGTAAGTGATGAAACAAAATCGTAAGTGATCAAAATGGTGAGATGAACTAATCAACCTAAAGCACTATGAAGGTTTGGAAAACATATAGAAGGGGGGTTTAATAAGTTTTTCTTTTTCCTTTTCGTAACAACAAGAGACAAAACACAGCTATTTTTATCCTAGTTCGTTTGCAACTCAAACTACTCCAGTCCACCCGCCAAGGTGATTTTGCCCCTCTTAATCGAGGACTTAATCCGCTATGATCAAAACTGATTACAAATGCACAACCAACTGTCGTGACTAACAATACAATGCACAAGCCAACTGCAAGTGACTAACACCTCTAAGACTAACTAGTCCTAGCCCTCTTGAGAAATCTGACCCAACTGGTCTCTCAAAGAACATTTACAAGTTAACTTCTAATAATATTGATTCAGGTTGCTTCTAATAAGCTTTAATCACAATTGTGATTTTACACTAAGTTTCTAGTACAAGGAGTATGAACTCAGTATATTAAATTGAAAATATTTTTCTTCAGCATAAGAGTTCACGTAAGTGTTCTTCTTTGTATATGAGCTCGCCATCTTTCTTTTCAAAGATTGTTCTATATATAGCTTCAAGAATTTGTCCGTTGTATTGATTTTGGAGAAGGCGTTAAATGTTGTGTGTCTTCTTTTGTTTTTGTTGCGTGTTTGTCTTTTGTTTTTGTTTCTCCAATGAACTACATGTGCTTTTTGTTTCTCCAATCTTTCTTGGAAATTGTTCCATATGAGTGCTTCAGCCGTCTTTTAATCATTATGTTTTTAACGGTATTATATCTTGTATCAGAATTTTGAATTGTGACTTTCTTCATAACTTCTATCAAAATTTGTTTACAGCGGTTGGTGCATTCAGAAGTTACTTCATTAGAGCTTCAGCGACTTTTCCTTTCAGCATTTGTTTAGCTTTACACAAAGTTCATGTTCTGATGGTAATTGTATTAGAACATATTCTGAAATGAGAAACATATAATTAGAGTACCCCATTTACTTATACAAAATTTATTTAATTGTTATCATCAAAACACTAAGATATGATTAGAACCAAACTATGTTCTAACAATCTCCCCCTTTTTGATGATGATAAAATATTTAAGTTCGGATAAGAAATTTTTTATATAAGAAGACAATTTCCCCCTGATATGTATAATCTCCCTCTGAAATAAATACTTAGAGAAAAATTTAGAAGATAACTTCCCTTAGTGTATTTTTCTCTCCAGCGTATCTCTTTAGAAGATTAAATTTTTCTTTCAAAGCGCTTCTTAGAAGATCTATAAGATATTCTTTCACAATGTACAACTTTCAGAAAGAGGTACAATTCTTTGTACACATGTCAGTTATTTGGAAAGTCTATGTTGCGAAGGATTTCCACAACTCCTGCAGACTCGAATAGAGCTGATAGGATTCGACCGTAGGGAATGTAGAAGTTCTGACTGCATTTGAAAGCAAAAGAGATTCTCTCAAATGACTGAAGATGATGGTACGAAGGTTCATTGGTCGTCCTTTTTCAAGGCGATGAATGAGAAAACGATCTCTTGAATGCAAGATTTTGTGAAAGTTTCCTCGAGGCAGTAGATTGAGGAGAACAAGGCGAAACAATATCCTTTTTGTAGGAGATAGAAAGAATGGATTGTTTAGAGTACATCGGACAGACTTGTTTAGATCATTTGGGATACCAAATGCATAAACATAATCAAAGTATGTTAAACACGTTGCATTTGGATTGGATGGATAGCCAATGATTTCAGCGATGGATGCTTCAGTTAGGGTAAAGGGAATTCCATGAATGGTCGAAGTTATGCTTAGATTGTCATAGCTGACATAAGCATTGTTCCAGAATTCTTTCACCAAATTGGTGTAGACAGGACCAAGAAGCATCCCCATATATTGTCTCCTGCCTTGTCTGTAGATACGAGCAATGTAGTGATCATTGCTTTGTGAGTGCCAGAGAAATTTCTCTTTGAGGACGGTGAGGATTGTTTAGGAAGCCATGAAGAAAATGATTAAGTTTGGGAATAGCAAACAAAGATTAGGTTTTGGAAGAGATGAGGATTATGGCAATGGATGTGAGTATTTATAAAGGAATGGGGGAAAGAGGAATGCAAACGTATAACCTGATGCAATTAATGCAAGAATTTGCATGCTTAAGAAAAAATGATGATAAAATATTGGAATACGAAAGGATAGTAGCATCATGATTAATGATATTAGGGGAAACATAAATATTTAATACATCAGTTACCAAGAACTCGTTCCTTAATAGCTTGCACGCGTGACCTTTTAGAGATTTGAACACGTGTTCAACTCTTAGGGTTAGCGTGATACAGCGGTTTTATGTAATGAACTTCTGAACCAATTTCGAAAATTATCTTATAAACCCATTAGGTCAGGTGTTTCTAAATGGTTTTACTTCTAATCTTAGGGAAAGTTATAAATCAGATAGTTCAATTAAGGCAAAGGAATGTTCTAAAGGCATTTTAGATAATTAACAAAACTTTATTCTGGACATGATTCCATACCAATACTTTTCAGTATGAAATTTAATCTATCTTTAGAAAGAGCTTTTTTAAAGATATTAGCCCATTGATGGTCTGTATCAACGAAATTTAGACTTAGTATCCCTTTCTGAATATAGTCCCTAATGAAGTGATGTTTAATTTCTATATGCTTAGCTTTAGAATGCAAAATAGGATTTTTTGAAAGACAAATTGCTGAAGTATTATCACAGAAAATAGGATTCTTACGCTCATAGATGTGATAATCTTCTAATTGGCTTTTCATCCATAGCATTTGAGTGCTACGACCTCCAGCAGCCGCATATTCAGCTTCAGTAGTTGATAGTGCAATTGTAGCTTGCTTCTTACAATACCAAGAGATCAGATTCCTTCCCAGAAACTGACAACTTCCAGAAGTGCTTTTACGTTCCACTCAATCTCCAGCAATATCAGCATCATAATATCCTACTAATTTGAAATCTTTGGATCTTCTGTCAAAAAGTCCAACATTAGTAGTACCTTTCGAATACCTCACAATTCGCTTGACAGCAGTCAAGTGAGATTCCCTTGGATCTGATTGGAATCTTGCACATAAACATACACTAAACAGAATATCTAGTCTAGACGCAGTTAGATAAAGTAAAAATCCAATCATACCTCTATAGAGTTTCTGATCTACCTTTTTACTTACCTCATCTTTTCCCAGAATGCATGTAGGATGCATTGGAGTTTTGGCTTCTTTGCTTTCTGATATATGGAATTTCTTTAGAAGTTTCTTGACATACTTTGTTTGATGTATGTAAGTTCCTTCAGAAGTTTGATTAATTTGAATTCCTAGAAAGAATTTAAGTTCTCCCATCTTACTCATTTCGAATTCTGCTTGCATAGATTTAGCGAATTCTTTTCCAAGAGAGATATTAGAAGTTCCAAATATAATGTCATCTACATATATTTGACAAATTAAAATATTATTTTTAAATGTCATGCGAAATAAGGTTGTGTCCACTCTTCCTCTGGTAAAATCTTTATCTAGAAGAAATGAACTTAATCGTTCATACCAAGCTCTGCGAGCTTGTTTCAGACCATATAAAGATTTCTTAAGTTTGAAAACATGTTCTGGATATTTACAATCCTCGAAAACAGGAGGTTGATGAACATAAACTTCTTCGTCTATGTAGCCATTTAAAAATGCATTCTTAACATCCATTTGATATAAAGTAATTTCATATTGAGCAGCAAGGGCAATTAATAATCTGATAGATTTTAACCTGGCGATGGGGGCAAAGGTTTTAAAAGGCCCAACATATAGCACCCCTTTTTTACTAAACACGACACTTGTCCCATTACATTCTTTCACAATCTTCCAATAATCCAATTTAATTAATTAATTCCAAATAATTAATTTAAATTCCAATTAAATTAATTTATGAAATTATGGGGTGTTACACTAAGCACTTTTAGGCAGAAGTAGTGAATACAACTTGTTATGTTCAAAATAGGACTTCTATACGACCTATTTTAGGAAAGACTCCATACGAATTGTGAAAGAATAGAAAGGCCAAATTTTTTTATTTCCATCCTTTTGGATGTGTATATTTTATGTTGAATACTAAAGAAAATCTGAGTAAATTCGACTCTTGTCATACCCCAAAATTTACCCGATACGATTCACATCTATTAATTTATTGAGGGTATCTAAATTAGGAGTTATGGGGTTTAATATTTGTATTGTTAAACCCAATCTCTTATAAAAAAACCCTTCTAATTGAATATGGGGGTGTATTTTAGAAGAATTCTTTTGAGCCCAATTTGAGCCCATTTAGAGTTTTGCTTGAGATCCTTTAAGTTTTTAACTAAGTATTAGTCTTTATTAGTTTATTCATTTATTTAAAATTTATTAAGTTAATTATTTTGTTTTAGTTAATTAGAGTTATTAGTTAACCAGTTATTAAATTAAGTAATATTATTCATTATGGTATAATTTATAGTATTCTTATTTTAAATTATGGTTATTAGGTCATTATTATTATTCTAATCAATAGAAACTTATATAATAAAAAAAATACTCTTTTTATCTAGTAATTAGGTTTTTAAATAACAAGTTGGTCCATCTCTTTGTTAATTTATATTTAGTTATTTAAATTATTATTATTATTATTATTAATTATTATTTATTAATTATTATTTTTATTAATTATTATTTTTATTAATTATTATTATTATTTTTTGAGAATGCTGACCTAAGTCAACTAGGGCAAAGCCCTGTTCATCTTCTTCTTCTTCTTCTTCTTCCAGCTGCAGCCACCATCACTATCTCACAAACCCTAATTTGTAGAATTCAAGCCCAAGTCCATAAAGATCAAAACAAAATACACACAAAATGAGATATTTTATTTAGTTTATGAATCATTACAACAAATCAAAAATTTTAAACGAAAAATCAAATCAAAACCTAAGACTAAAACAAATCTCTAATTAAATCAAATATATTATAATCAATTACAAAGCAAATCTAATTTATAAATATCAAATCAAAGATTGAATAACATAAAACAGAATCAAATCCAATTTTATTAACAAATCAAATATATTACAATCAAATCTAATTTACAACAAATGGAATCATTCCTAATATGAATTAACCCTAAGGCTATAAATAAGAAACCTAAGTCTACAGAAAAGGGGGAAGAAGAAACCCTAATCAAAAAGACGGAGAAAGAGAGATCGGAGAAGGATGTTGAAGCGCAAAGCCTTCAACTTTGCGCCGACACCTGCAAGCAAAAAAGAAGAGGATTAAAAAGGAGATTGGAGCTTACACGATCCAGCATTCAAGTTAAAGGTAACCCGGGACACTTAGCTTAGGTTTTTATGTCGAATGCATGTGTGTTTTGATGTTGGTTTCTGGAAATTTGGGGTTAGGGTTCTTCAACTTAGGGTTAGATTAACACCCCCCTTGATTAATATGAAACAAAAAAATACACCTCCCGCGTTCTAGTCAAAAGAAAGAATAATTAATTGTTTTAAATTACATGATTAATTTTAAATAATTTTTATTTGGTTCGATTGTATTTAATAGTCGCGCTGATTAATAATATTTCTTCGGATCAAAAATATTCAAATTGATATTAATAATTGGATATAATTTTATATGCACACTTAAGGTTTAATTCGTTAATTGTTTTAATCGAATCAATCGATTACGATGATTAGCGACAAAAATTAATTTTTGTCAAGCTAACTTATATTAGGGTCGATTTATTAACTGTTTTAATCAAATCAATTGATTATGATGATTAATAAACAATTATTCAAATTTACTTTAATTTATTTAAACTGGTTCTATTTACTAAAGGTTTTAATCAATTCAATTGGTTACGATAATATGTAATTCTTGACTAATTTGCTAATTATGTTGATCAATTCAATTGATTAACGCGATTAATAAAATTTCAAAATATTAAAAAGGATTGTATGCCATATAATAAACTTTTAACATCTTCACAAACTGTGAATTACACAAAACTGCGACAATTACCAAACTGCGTACGGTAATTTAAAATACACTTCAACATACGAACTTCAAAGGCATACAACCTCTAAAAGACACCAACATACCCCAAACTACGTAGACTCTTATCCTCCCAAAGGAGGTACGTAGGCACTTGGATAACCAAGGCGAGTCCCCTTTTTCCCAACTCCAATTAAGTTCGAATCTTACTGTTAACACTTGAAAGCATAAACCTTACCTTAATATTCTTAAGCCACAAATTTTGCCTTAAACTTAAAACCTTAGAAAAGGGTTAAGGGCGCCTAGCACCTTCGCTTGACCTGATTATAATAACATACCCATATCTTTAAACTTCGTAGGGTTTCATATTCGCCCTGGTAGAATAGGTGGCGACTCTAAAAATCTAAAATTTTTAGGCTGGTTGTTACAGCTGGCAACTCTGTTGGGGAGAAACAAAAGGCGAATTATTATGCTCCTAGGTTTGGTTTAGGGTTTAGGTATATGGTTAATTATTAGGGTTTGGCAAATTTTTAGGGTTAGGATTTTGGGTTAGGGTTTAGGTTTTTATTTTTTTTCATTAAATATTTAATTTTCTATTTATTTATTTACAGTTCTTATTTATTTATAGCAATTTAAATAAATATCTGTTTAATTGAATATTTGTTTTTTTATTACATTTTGGGTTATATATAAATTGCTGTTAAAACATAAGTGTGGGAATTATCTTTAAGACTAGAGGAGACTTGCATCGCCTACGAGTCTTAATGATAATTCCACTCAGAGTGGGTTGAATATTCGGAAATGTCCAAAACGAGGCTTGACTTTGTTGAGGGAAGGACTGGGTATTTAGCTGGTCTCTCTGGGAACCTACCCCTAAAACTCGAACCTCATGGGCAAATGAGTTGTTCTAAAATCTAAAGAGACAAAAAGTCTCGGAGGCTACGAACGGCCCCATGAGACCTTTTAGAACATACCAATGGGAAAGGTAGACTCCCTAAACCTTGGCGTCGAACCTATGAACTTAGGGCTTATGTGCTTATGTGTTTAATTATATGCTTTTATTATTTTTATATCATATAATTGGTTGCATTCATCATTCATCATATGCATTTCTTCATCATGTCTTATCCACAGGAATAAAAAAAAGAGGGGTTTTAAAAAAAATAAAATAAATGTGGATAAGACATGAACATAAACATAGCATTCATGACATGCATATCATTTCAAATCGCTTTTTCAAAAAACATTAAGAAAAGGAAACTATCTTTATCTCCAGTCACGTCATTGGAGAAGATAACCAAGAAACCATACCGCCTTACCAAACTAGGTCTCAAAGAAGAAAAGCAATGGAACAACTAGAGCAGAATCAAGCCGCCCTTCGCGAAGAAGTGACCCAACTAAAGGGTACTGTGGAGGAAATTAAGGGAGGGATGACCCAAATGCTGAGTTTCATGAAGGAATTCATGGATAAACAAGAAAAGGGTAAGGAAACTCAAGATCAGTTCGAGGATATACCAGATGATGGTACCCCGCTGTTAGGATTCATTCCAAATATTGATCCTCACAGAATGAATGCCCGCTCTTCCAAAATAGTCATCCGATCCCATGAGGAAGGAGAGACTTCTCAGGAAGGATTCATCCTTATTGCACAGAAGGAAGGGGGTATCCCGCACAGTTTGCATTCCTGCCAACAATCCTCCTAAAGAGGATGATTACTTGGATCTGCAGTATGGCGATGTGGATAATACAAATCAGGTGCCTCCACACAAGCAAACTTCCCCTAACTCTGGAGGAGATTCTAAGGACAATGGACAAATTAAGGCATTAGAGGAAAGGCTAAAGGCAGTAGAAGGATACGATGTCTTTGATGTGGATACCTTCGAAGTGAGCTTGGTCCCAGACTTGACCATCCCACATAAGTTTAAGGTTCCTAACTTTGAAAAATACAAAGGACTCACATGCCCGAGAAATCACTTACACATGTATGTACGAAAAATGGCAGCCTACGCCCATGACCATAAGCTGATGACACACTTCTTCCAAGATAGCTTAAGTGGAGCGTCTGTTAATTGGTACATGCAGTTGGAAAAGTCCTATATCTGAAGCTGGAATGACCTTGCTAATACATTCTTAAAGCAATATAGGTACAACTTGGATATGGCGCCCAACTAGCTGCAACTACAAAATCTATCAAAGAAGAAGGATGAAACATTCAAGGAATATGCACAAAGATGGCGAGAGATGGCTTCTCGAGTCTAACCTCCCTTGCTGGAGAAAGAACTGGTAGACATGTTTATGGGCACCTTGCAAGGACCATACTACGATAAGATGGTCGGAAGCGTATCTTCGGGATTCTCGGATTTGGTGGTTATTGGTGAAAGGATTGAAAATGGGATTAAGAACGGAAAGATACAAGGGGCATCCTCAGGTTCTTATCACTCAAAGAGGCCCACCCCAACCTTCGCAAAGAAGAAGGAAGGGGAGACCAATTCAGTAGTGCATCAAGAACCTAGACCTCCCGTGTCATTTCCACAACAGTAGAACAGGTTCCAAGGCCCTCAAAAGAAATTTGATCCTTTGCCTACATCCAAGAGCGAAATACTAAGATACTTGATAAGCGAGTCATTGGTAGAGATCAAACCATTGGCACCTCCTCCTC
Organism: Vicia villosa; assembly: GCF_029867415.1. Classification (NCBI taxonomy): domain Eukaryota; kingdom Viridiplantae; phylum Streptophyta; class Magnoliopsida; order Fabales; family Fabaceae; genus Vicia; species Vicia villosa. The sequence continues at coordinate 94,975 of NW_026706272.1, forward strand.
CAGGGAAGGTTCTATCCAGATACAATGCCAACGAAAGGTGCGAATACCATGCTAATTACCCTGGACACACAATGGAAAAATGTTGGGCCTTCAGGCATAAAGTTCAGGATCGAATAGAGTCAGGGGAAATTGCCTTTCATAATCCCAACGTGAAGACGAATCTTATGCCTCACCATGATGGGGCAGTCAATGTAATAGAGGTCGTTACCAAGCAAGAGTTGGTTCAACAAAGAAGTTCCCCCATAGATGCACTTAAGAGGTATCTACTTATAAAGGGGTTCATCTTAGAACATAACGAAGTTTTTAAAGACACTCTGCAAAGGCTCATGGATCAAGGGTTGATTCAACTAAAGGAACACTCCGAGGAGGAATATGTAGCTATGGTGGATAGAAATGAGCCATTGGTGATACCTAGCCAAGGGACAAGGAAGCCATTAATCATCCCATGCTCTAAACCACCGTTGTGGATACCTGCACAAGAGCATACTAAGGTGATCCCGACTAACAAGAATGGAGCTCCATATCCTTTGGACAAAATGAAAATAGTACCCTGGGAATACAATTCCGGTGCTAATACCTCAGTGTCAAATATCTTGGGACCTGGAGGCATGATCCGTGGTGGTCACATATTCAAAACTGTGCAGGCACAACCAAAGCCTAATGAAAAATCGACACAAACGAGTGATCAAGATGCGATAGGATCAAATGTTGAGACTCCTAAGGATAAAGAAGTCACTAATAAGGATGCCGAGGAATTTTTAGCTTTGATCAAGAAAAGTGATTATAGGGTGGTAGATCAGTTACAACAGACGCCATCCAAAATATCACTCCTATCACTACTAAGGACATCACTGTAAATCAATTTGATGGGATGGTGGCTAATCTCATCGCTGGGGCATGTCTGAGGTTTAGTGACCAAGAGTTACCTCTGCAAGGAAAAGCGCACAACAAAGCCTTGCACATCTCTATACAATGCGGGAAAGCTCATCTATCTAGGGTTCTGATTGATATAGGTTCGTCACTAAATGTGATGCCAAAAGCAACCCTCGAAAAGATAGCCCTGGAAGGTCTTGTTGTCAGACCAAGCCGTCTAGTGGTCAAAGCCTTCGATGGATCACAAAGTCCCGTGTTTGGAGAAGTAGACCTAGCGGTTGTAGTTGGTCCTCATACCTTCTGTATCAACTTCCAAGTGATGGAGATAGAGCCAGCTTACACATGCCTACTGGGGCGTCCTTGGATTCACACAGCTGGGGAAGTTACAACTACTCTTCATTAGAAAATAAAATTCATGGAGGGAAATTCCATAGTAACTGTCAATGGAGAGGAAGATATATTTGTCAGCAACTTGGATTCATACAAATATATCGAGGCTGGAGAAGGGGCATTAGAAACTGCGTTCCAGGGGTTAGAGATTGCAACTGCAGTCACACTACCCATTGAGAAAATATGAAGGGCGGTAACATCTTGAAGAGACCTACAAGACATGAATATGGAAGCCTGGGGAAAAGTGCCGGAAATCCTGGAGAAGAAGGATCGCTTAGGGTTAGGATATCAACCGTCGAAGATCACAAGCGCTGCGAAGGAGGAACACCGATTCCCCCCGATTATGCAGACTTTCGTGACAGGAGGGTACGAACACGTAGCTATGATATCCAACATGGACTCTAAGGAGGGAACCTCCAACTTCATCTGAAGGGTCAGATCAGGAGAGCAGCTCCAGAACAGGACGAGCCTGGAGATACCGGAGATAGTTTTCGTTTCAAAGTAATTTGCTTCTGTTTTATTTTCCAATAAAGACAATAACGCTCGTGCCTCGCCCGAAGCACAAAGTTGGTTGTAAGGGCCCCATTTCTTTTCAAATTTAAGGTTTATCAATAAAATTGTTTTTTCATTTGGTATTGAAAAAAGTCTTGTCTATTCTTGCATTTATTTCTTTTCAAAATGACAAATAAACTTTTTCACAAAAACACATCCATATCTGTATACTAAAAACAAAACATAAAACATGTGCAGATCACAGTCTAACACTACTGATAATAATACTGCTGAAACTCAATATAAACTCAATGCTCTCGCTAATCAGTCCGAGGAAGGGGATGAGGAAGACGATGAACTTCCGGAAGAATTGTCAAGGTTAATAGACAGAGAATCCAAAAGCATGCTCCCTCATCAGGAGGCCATTGACATAATAAACTTGGGTACAAACAAAGAACCCAGAGAAATCAAGATTGGGGCAACACGAAACGAGGACGTGAAAGTAACACTAATCAAGCTCCTCCATGAGTACGCAGAAATATTTGCTTGGTCATACCGTGACATGCAAGGGTTGGATACGGATATCGTTGTACATAGATTACCACTCAAAGATGGATGTGCACCAGTCAGACAAAAGCGTATGAGAGTTCGTCCTGACATGGATAACAAAATCCGAGAAGAAGTACTCAAACAGTTCGACGCAGGGTTTCTTGCCGTGGTTGACTATCCACCATGGATTGCTAACATAGTGCCAGTTCCTAAGAAAGACGAGAAAGTACGCATGTGTGTGGATTATAGAGATCTGAACAAAGCAAGTCCGAAAGACGACTTTCCACTACCGCACATGGATGTGTTGGTGGTCAATACAACACAAGCTTCGGTTTTCTCCTTCATGGATGGGTTCTCTGGGTATAATCAAATTAAAATGGCTCCGGAAGACATGGAGAAGACAACCTTTATGACATCCTGGGGCACCTTTTGCTACAAGGTAATGCCTTTTGGATTACGAAACACATGGGCAACATATCAACGAGCCATGGTCACACTGTTCCATGACACGATCCACAAGGAGGTCGAAGTATACGTGGATGATATGTTTGCTAAGTCCTGTACCGAGGAAGAGCATATTACACACCTGCAAAAATTGTTTGAGCGCTTGAAGAAGTTCGAGCTGAGGTTAAACCCGAACAAGTGTACATTTGGTGTGAGGTCAGGAAAGCTATTGGGATTCGTTGTGAGCTAGCGAGGCATAGAAGTAGATCCCGACAAGGTGAAGTCTATACAAGAAATGCCTGCCCCAAAAACAGAAAAAGAGGTTTGTGGGTTCTTGGGTAGGTTGAACTACATCTCAAGGTTCATCTCACATTTGACAGCAACGTGTGAGCCTATATTCAAGTTACTAAGGAAAGATCAGCCGATCAAATGGAGTGACGATTGTCAATTAGCCTTCGAAGCTATAAAGAGATACTTACAAAATCCACCGATTCTCATACCTCCCGTGCCAGGGAGATCACTAATCATGTATCTCACAGTTCTCGAAAGGTCTATGGGATGTGTATTGGGGCAACAGGATGAAACAGGCAGAAAAGAGCACGCTATTTACTATCTTAGCAAGAAATTCAAGGATTGTGAATCTCGATATTCACATTGGAAAAGACATGTTGTGCCCTAGCACAAGCCTCCAAACGTCTACGACAATATATGCTGAGACATTCCACATGGTTGATATCCAGGATGGATCCTTTGAAATACGTGTTCGAAAAGCAGGCTCTCACAAGAAGAATGGCAAGGTGGCAAATGTTACTGTCAGAATACGATATACAATATGTCACTCAGAAAGCAATAAAAGGGAGTGTATTGGCAGAACATCTTTCCCACCAACCCCTCGAAGAATACCGATCTATGAAATTCGACTTTCTTGACAAGGACATCATGGTGATAAGGGAATACAAAATACCAGGACCGGACGAAGGACCTGAACCAAGGGCAATATGGACACTTACGTTCGATGGGGCCTCAAATGCACTAGGACATGGTATAGGAGCAGTCTTGACATCTCCTGACAATCGTCACTTACCTTTCACTGCGAGATTATGCTTCGACTGCACCAACAATATCGCAGAATACGAAGCATGCATATTGGGGTTAGAAGCTGCGATTGATCTAAGGATTAGACTGCTTGAGGTGTATGGGGATTCAGCACTGGTGATTCACCAAGTCAATAAAGAATGGGATACTCGAGATGCAAAGTTAATCCCATACCGAGACCTCATACTAGAGTTAATGGCTGAATTTGAAACAATTACTTTCACTCACATCCCAAGGGAAGAAAATAAAATGGCTGATGCACTGGCAACACTTTCCTCCATGTTCAAAGTAAATTGGCCGAACCATGAGCCACGAATAACGGTTAGACACTTTGATGAGCCTGCCTATTGTCTCGCAATCGAGAAGCAGCCTGATAACAAACCATGGTTCCATGATATCAAAAGGTACTTGGAGAAACAAGAATACCCGGAGAATGCCTCTACGATTGACAAAAAGACACTAAGGAAATTGTCAGCCAAGTTCTTCCTGAGTGGAGACATCCTATACAAACGAAATTATGACTCGGTATTGCTGAGGTGTGTGGATAAAAATGAGGCCAAGGAGATTATCAAAGAGGTTCATGAAGTAACTTTCGGAACCCATGCAAATGGACATTCAATGGCGAGAAAAATACTACGAGCAGGATATTACTGGTTGACAATGGAATCTGACTGTTTCCAATATGCAAGAACATGTCACAAATGCCAAATATACGTTGACAAAATACATATGCCGCCTAATCCGTTGAACGTTCTGAGTTCACCGTGGCCGTTTGCAATGTGGGGGATTGACATGATAGGGATGATTGAGCCGAAAGCTTCTAATGGACACCGATTAATATTGATTGCCATAGATTACTTCATCAAATGGGTTGAAGTCGCTTCTTACACCAACGTGACAAGACAAGTAGTCGCCCGGTTCATTAAGTATAACATCATCTGCCGGTATGGGGTTCCCAACAAGATCATCACTGACAACGGGTCGAATCTAAATAACAACATGATGAAGAAGCTGTGCGAGGATTTCAAGATTGCACATCACAATTCTTCACCATAGAGGCCTAAAATGAATGGCGTTGTCGAAGCTGCGAATAAGAACATCAAAAAGATAATACAAAAGATGGTGAAAACATACAAGGATTAGCACGAAATGCTTCCCTTCACCCTCCACGGCTACAGAACCTCGGTACGCACATCCACAGGAGCAACACCATTTTCCTTGGTTTACGGTATGGAAGCAGTCCTCCCTGTCGAAGTGGAGATTCCTTCATTACATGTCCTGGCGGACACAAAGTTAGATGAATCAGAATGGGTAAAAACCCGTTTTGATCAGCTTAATCTCATTGAAGAAAAGCGACTGATGGCTCTGTGTCACGGGCAACTCTATCAGAAAAGGATGAAAAAGGCGTTCGATAAAAAGGTCTGTCCTTGAACTTTCAAAGAAGGAGATGTCATCCTCAAGAAAATTCTACTACCTCGAATTGATGGCCGTGGAAAATGGACACCCAACTATGAAGGTCCATATGTCATAAAAACAGTATTCTCAGGAGGAGCACTTGTCCTCACTACAATGGACGGGGATGAATTACCGCACCCAATCAATTCCGATGCGGTCAAGAAATATTACGCCTAACAAAGGCAGGATCATAGGCTATGAACCGAAGACGAACTACAAAGGATAAGGATTCGGGCAATCATTCACTACTAAAGGCAAAGGATTACTGGGACCCTCAAGAACAAAGGAGCAACGACAGTATTAATATCATTTCTATTTGTCATTTTCTTTTCACATCTTGTACATTCACCGATTTAAGGAAATATCAATAAAGTTTTCTTTTCTTCATACCGCGCTTTCCCGTTATTTCAATACCATTTGCAAAGGACAAAATTTTCATAAACTTTATACTGAATTTATTATGGGGAACTTACAAAACAAATTTTTAACATAAAAGCAACGAAACGAAACTGCGAAAAATCTCCGGAGGATAACATACGCCCTACGTCGTGATCACTTTGATCTATCACGACCCTTTTACGTAGGATATTTTGCACTCACAGAAACATTATCAACGGATCATTCAAATACAATCCGAACTAGGATTTATTCTAAATGACATCCCACACATCTCAAAACGTCTAGACAATTCCAAAGTCAAAGGGTACCAAGGGATTGGTTCAGGACCTAATGGTCTAAAAGGAGACTAAAACCCGAAGTTCTACTCAGAAACATTCTACGCATAAACATTACAAAACGGCATAAGCAAAGCCGTGGCACAAGGCCAAGCAGGGTTAAACAAATTCAATGGGCTATGAGGAGATAAAAAAATTTGGGATCATCATACATATATGCGCATTAGTATACATACATGCAACATTTATACTCGACATCCAGTGATCATACTATCAAACATTACTCATATACAAATGGTTCATACATCCACATTGTACAAACAATAGGATCACATGCATGTACATGGTTCATACGCATTTACAATACAACCTTTTACACAGGTGATCTTGCTAGCACTATAGCAAGTAAATCTTTTTACACATGTGACCTTGCTAGCACGATAGCAAGTAAATCTTTTTACACAAGTGACCTTGCTAGCACTATAGCAAGTAAATCTTTTTACACAGGTGATCTTGCTAGCACCATAGCAAGTAAATCTTTTTACATAGGTGATCTTGCTAACACTATAGCAAGTTAATCTTTTTACGCAGATGATCTTGCTAGCACTATAGCAAGTAAATCTTCTTACATAGGTGATCTTGCTAGCACTATAACAAGAATATCTTTTACGCGGGTAAACTTGCTAGAACCATAGCAGGCAATCCCTTTTACGCAGGTAAGCTTGTTAGAACCATAGCAAGTAATCCCTTTTGCGCAGGTAAACTTGTTAGAACTATAACAGGTGATCCATTCCTCATCTAGGATGTACACAAGGGCTTACTAGAACTATAGTAAATCCTTCCATTTACACAAACTACGAAAGCTTACTAGAACTATAGTAAGTGAATTGTTTACAAACTGCGAAAGCTTGCTAGTACTATAGCAAGTGGACCATCTTCTACACAATGAGCTGCGAGTCTTCGCTATGTAAGTCTCGGGCTTTAGCGGGACGATCCTCTTTCACCTTCCAGTACAAGGTAAATTTAGGGGTCTTCCATTATTTAATAACTCTTCGATCCGAAAAGCGTGAGACCTGCGTATTCCCACGCCATTCAATCCAAGATAATTAAATAGGGGCAGCTGTCATACCCCAAAATTTACCCGATACGATTCACGTCTATTAATTTATTGAGGGTATCTAAATTAGGAGTTATGGGGTTTAACATTTGTATTGTTAAACCCAATCTCTTACAAAAAAAAAAACCTTCTAATTGAATATGAGGGTGTATTTTAGAGGAATTCTTTTGAGCCCAATTTGAGCCCATTAAGAGTTTTACTTGAGATCCTTTAGTTTTAAACTAAGTATTAGTCTTTATTAATTTATTTATTTATTTAAAATTTATTAAGTTAATTATTTTGTTTTAGTTAATTAGAGTTATTAGTTAACCAATTATTAAATTAAGTAATATTATTCATTATGGTATAATTTATAGTATTGTTATTTTAAATTATGGTTATTAGCTCATTATTATTATTCTAATCAATAGAAACTTATATAATAAAAAATACTCTTTTTATCTAGTAATTAGGTTTTTAAATAACAAGTTGGTCCATCTCTTTGTTAATTTATATTTAGTTATTTAAATTATTATTATTATTAATTATTATTTATTAATTATTATTTTTATTAATTACTATTTTTGTTAATTATTTTTTTTTTTTGAGAATGTTGACCAAAGTCAACTAGGGAAAAGCCCTGTTCATCTTCTTCTTCTTCCAAAGCCCAAGTCCATAAAGATCAAAACAAAATACACACAAAATGAGATATTTTATTTAGTTTATGAATCATTACAACAAATCAAAATTTTTAAACGAAAAATCAAACAAAATCTAAGACTAAAACAAATCTCTAATTAAATCAAATATATTATAATCAATTACAAAGCAAATCTAATTTATAAAAATCAAATCAAAGATTGAATCACATCAAATAGAATCAAATCCAATTTTATTAACAAATCAAATATATTACAATCAAATCTAATTTACAACAAATAGAATCATTCCTAATATGAATTAACCCTAAGGCTATAAATAAGAAACCTAAGTCTACAGAAAAGGGGGAAGAAGAAACCATAATCTAAAAGACGGAGAAAGAGAGATCGGAGAAGGCTGTTGAAGCGCGAAGCCTTCAACCTTGCGCCGACACCTGCAAGCAAAAAAGAAGAGGATTAATAAGGAGATTGGAGCTTACACGATCCAGAATTCAAGATAAAAGGTAACCCGAGACACTTAGCTTAGGTTTTTATGTCGAATGCATGTGTGTTTTGATGTTGGTTTCTGGAAATTTAGGGTTAGGGTTCTTCAACTTAGGGTTAGATTAACACCCCCTGGATTAATATTAAACAAAAAAATACACCTCCCGCGTTCTAGTCAAAAGAAAGAATAATTAATTGTTTTAAATTACATGATTAATTTTAAATAATTGTTATTTGGTTCGATTGTATTTAATAGTCGTGTTGATTAATAATATTTCTTCGGATCAAAAATATTCAAATTGATATTAATAATTGGATATAATTTTATATGCACACTTAAGGTTTAATTCGTTAATTGTTTTAATCGAATCAATCGATTACGATGATTGGCGACAAAAATTAATTTTTGTCAAGCTAATTTATATTAGGGTTGATTTATTAATTGTTTTAATCAAATCAATTGATTATGATGATTAATAATCAATTATTAAAATTTACTTTAATTTATTTAATTTATTTAAAATGGTTCTATTTACTAAAGGTTTTAATCAAATTAATTGGTTACGATAATTACTAATTCTTTACTAATTTGTTAATTATGTTGATCAAATCAATTGATCAACGCGATTAATAAAATTTCAAAATATTAAAAAGGGTTGTATGCCATATAATAAACTTTTAACATCTTCACAAACTGCGAATTACACAAAACTGCGACAATTACCAAACTGCGTACGGTAATTTAAAATACACTTCAACATACAAACTTAAAAGGAATACAACCTCTAAAAACACCAACATACCCCGAACTACGTAGACTCTGATCCTCCCTAAGGAGGTACGTAGGCACTTGAATAACCAAGGCGAGTCCCCTTTTTCCCAACTCCAATTAGGTTCGAATCTTACTATTAACCCTTGAAAGCACAAACCTTACCTTAATATTCTTAAGCCACAAATTTTTCCTTAAACTTAAAACCTTAGGAAAGGGTTAAGGGTGCCTAGCACCTTCCCTTGACCTGATTATAATAACTTACCTAGATCTTTAAACTTCGTAGAGTTTCCTATTCGCCCTGGTAGAATAGGTGGCGACTCTAAAATTCTCTAATTTTTAGGCAGGTTGCTACAACTCCAAAGCACAAAATTGTCTGTTGTTAGGATACTCTGAACGCTCAAAAGGCTACATAATCTATAACACTAAAACAAGAATTGTGGAAGAATCAATTCATGTCAGATTCGATAATAAACTTGACTTTGAGAAGTCAAAGCTAGTTGAAAAGTTTGCAAATTTGGAGATAACCTTTTCTGAACCCAAAGATAAGGAGTCAGAAGTCAAATAATCAGAAGCTCCTATACTTGAAACTGGTGATGTTTCATCTTATCCCCCACAACAGAAGAAGAAAAGAATTGCAACCTCACACCCAGAAGAATTGATTTTGGGAAACAAAGATGCCCCTATCAGAACCAAATCAACCTTCAAACCGACTGAAGAAACTCTTTTGGGATTGGTATCTCTAATTGATCCCACATCTATTGAAGAAGCTCTTATAGACAAGGACATGATTCGATTTTGACAATGGAAGAAGAGCTAAAGCAGTTCACAAAGAATGATGTTTAGGATCTTGTTCAGAAACCTAAAGGTGCACACGTCATTGGAACCAGATGGGTGTTCAGAAACAAGCTCAGTGAGCACGGTGAAGTTGTCAGAAACAAGGCACGACTAGTTGCACAAGGTTATAGTCAACAAGAAGGGATAGACTATGCAAAAACCTTTTCTCCCATCGCCAAGTTAGAAGCATTGGCTTAGTAATTTCTTTCTCAGTTAACCATAACATCATCCTTTATTAAATAAATGTTAATAGTGCATTTCTGAATGGTTATATATCTGAAGAAGTGTATGTCAAACAACCTCCGGGATTTGAAAGCACTGAAAAACCATATGCTGTTTATAAACTTAAAAAATCACTCTATGATCTGAAACAAGCTCCCAGAGCTTGGTATGACAGATTGAGTAGCTTTATTTTAAAAATCAAATTCACCAAAGGTATGGTTGAAACCACACTCTTTTGTAAAACCTTCAACAATGACATTCTTATAGTTCAAGTTTATGTTGATGATATTGTTTTCGGTTCTACTAATCCCTCTCTTTGCGAGAAATTTTTTAAGATGATGCAGGATGAGTTTGAAATGAGCATGATGGGAGAATTAAAATACTTTCTGGGAATTCAAATTGACCAAAGACCAGAAGCTATGTACATTCATCAGAGCAAGTACACTAAAGAACTTCCGAAGAAGTTCAACATGCTTGATTACAAAGTAGCAAAGACTCCAATGCATCCAACATGCATTTTGGAAAAAGAAGAGGTAAGTGGAAAGATATGTGAGAAGCTATATCGTGGTATGATATGATATCTTCTCTATCTAACTGCTTATAGACCTGATATTTTATTCAGTGTTCATTTGTGTGCATGTTTCTAATCTGATCCTAGAGAATCTCATCTAACTGTTGTTAAGAGAATTCTTAGGTATCTGAAAGGAACCACTAACCTATGCTTGATGTATGAGAAAACATCATAGTGTACTCTTTTTGGCTTCTGTGGTGCAGATTATGCTGGAGAGATATTAGAAAGGAAAAACACCTCTTGAAATTGTCAATATTCGGGAAACAACCTGATCTCATGGTCAAGCAAGAGGTAATCAACAATTGCTCTTTCAACAGCAGAAACTGAATACATCTCAGCCTCTCTATGCAGTACTCAGATGTTATGGATGAAGAACCAGATGGAGAATTATCAAATTTATGAGAGTAACATTCCTATCTTTTGTGATAATACTATTGGTATTTGTTTAAGTAAAAATTCTATCTTGCATTCTAGGGCAAAACATATAGAGATAAAACATCATTTCATCAGAGACTATTTTCAGAAAGGGGATCTTTCTTTAAAATTCATAGATACAGACCATCAATGGGATGATATTTTCACAAATACTTAGCTGAAGATAGATTTTTGTTTATTGGGAAGAATCGGAAAATGGATCTTTGTCCAGAGTAAGATCTCATTAGAATTAGAGTGTTTTAACTATTTAGCCACAGTCTGACAAAATGAGATTCTGACACAACATCCTCTTTTAGAGGATAAGAGGATACTCACTAACGGGAATTTAAACACTTGGATTATCCATTTACCGACATAGAGAACCAGACCTCTATTTTGGATAATTCAGAACACAAGAAACAATTTATGTTCATGACTCAAAACAAGACTCTAAACAGAAGACAAACATACTTAGAATAGAAAACCTATTCAATGGCTTTGCGAAAAACAACTACAAAGAAGGACCTCGGACTAAACAATGTCTGAACACTACCCTTATTCCCTATGTTTGTCACAAGTTGACAAACATAACCTAGACTCTAGACTATACTCACATCCGAAAGAAGGAAATGAGAGACTCAACAAAAAAAATGAAACGGAAAAGACTCTAGAAACCTGAGCAATTTAAATAACATACCTGGACCTTAACAAATGTCTTAATCAAGAGATGTCATTTGAAAAAGAACTGCATCAGGTGGACTTGTGCAATGGTTGGAACACGCATTAGATCAGAACAAGTGATACACACCATCAATCCATGTCTTCAGATGATAATGCAAAGAATATTCTTTGCTGGTCTTTAAGAATAAACATGATTTGAGTTATGTTCTGACGTTTTGTGTGACTTTGTTCTTCTGGCTTCAAGATTTAGTCTTTGAAAGACTTTGCATTCGGATAGAAGCAGAATAACATTGTCTTTGCTGATCTTCATACTCTTTTACTCCCCCTGAGATATACAACTTTAGGACATCTTTGATGTTCGTCCTTGAAGTTCCCTTCATTTGGAATTTGCCATAGTTTCCAAGTTTAGAAACCTCAGTTTACTTGCTACACAAGATTCAGATTCCCACCCTCTGCAACTTGAAGTAGAAGAAACTATGATTGTATAACCATAAATTAATCTTCAGCATACACGTCTGAGTTATTTCATACAGACGTTGTAAATATCCAGCTCTCATCAAGATATTTAACAGAATCAGTATGCTACACAAGATACTTTTGCCTTCTTCCTTAATGTGTGAAGATAATTGAGAACACATAGCTAGAAGAACTTCTTCTCAGTCCAGCATCCAGGTTCTAAACCCAATAAGTACTAAGTCTCCCGTCAAGGTACTTACCAGCTTTTCAGTTAGAATTTGCTACTCACACTAGGTCATTCTGACTGATTACCTGATAACACGAAAATGTATCGCATATACGGCTTGATTTACATGAATTATGTCCTCATTTTATTTTAATTAAGATACTCTTTATTCGTATTATGCCGGTATTTTTTATGTTTTCAGGTTTCTACTCTTTACAAGGCATGTATGAAGAAAGTCGCAAAAATGGAGAAGAATTGAGCTTAAAACCACAAAAAAAAGAAAAAAGAGAAATGAAGAAAATAATATATAAATAATATATAATATATATATATATATATATATATATATATATATATATATATATATATATATATATATATATATATATATATGAAAGAGAATATGACGTTAGTCACATATATAGGTGTGACGGTTGTCACACTTGTTTTTGACGACCGGCAGCTTGTTAGCATTGAATGACGGCAACATTTGTTGCATGACGAACGACAAGCCCAATTTCTCCTATTTTCATGGCCACGTAACTCAAGTGTGGAGCGAAATGGACTCAAACCAACTTTGATCAACGCACTTCCTAGATTCACGCAGCCACTCAATCAACAAATAGACCACGTTGCTCTTATATTTTCTCAACCTAGCAGCGGAAGCATGAATATAAATACTGGGCATTTTACCAGCAAATGACTCCTCTTCTCTTTTCGGCAGAGCTTTTTCTTGTTTAGTTTTTAGGCAGTTTTTCTACCATATAAAAGTGGTAGTTTCTCACATCGAGGAACTACCACATGTCATACCCCAATTTTTGACCCTAAGATCATACATCATTTGCATTTCAATCATCAATCAAGATCACAATCTTGAGGTATCATTTTGTCTTTGAGGGGAATCATCAAGCACTTTTAGCTTTTAATTTGTTTTATACTAACCAAAATCCAAAAATATGCATTTTTGTTTCCTTTGTTTGTGTTTTGCAGGAAAAAGATCGGGCAAAAATCAAAACAGTGCAAGAAAAGGAATTTTTGAAAATTTCACTATGGAAATCGATTTACCCATATAGGAAATCGATTTCCCTAGACGAAATTTGAAAAAAAGAGGGAAGCATGACACCATTTTGGCACCAATCACATTTTCTTTGATCATTTTTGTCATTTTACCAATTTTCCACCTCATCAAAATTAATTCCCTTCATTAAACCCACTTAAACCCTATTTAAATACCATTTTACCATTTAAATACCATTTAAACACCAATTAAACACAATTTAACTAACCAAAAGCAAAAAGACCAAATTGCCACTACTCTTGCTCCCGTCCTATAAATAGAGGTCTCTACTCCCTCATTTCTCAAGCTTGGAGAGCCAAAAAATTGCTTGCAAATTCATTTCTCACCCTTTCCAAAACCCTCACCCAAAGTTCATTTTCATAGAATTAGTGAGATTCACATTGAATCTTACTAGTTTTGAACTAAACCTCCTACATTTCTCTCTTTTCTTTGTTTGTTCATCTCCAATTTTGAAGGATCTACACACTTTGTGCTTGTTCTTGAAGCTACTTCAACATTTGATTCAAGAATTGGTAAATTCCTAAACTCTAAGATGTAGATCTTTGTGGCTTGTGTTAAATGCATCTTTGATGCTATATTGGTCCTATTTGATGGTGATTTGATGGAAAATTCGTGCTCCAATGGATATGTGATCATAAGGTGTTTGTATGTTTGCTTAAATCAAGTTTTATGCTTCCTAATGCTGATTTTTTGAAAGCTGCGTGCAGGAAATTGATTTCCCTCTGTAGGAAATCGATTTCCACCTTGTTTTTATGCCAAATTTGAACTCTGCACTCAGGAAATCGATTTCCTACAGAGGTAAATCGATTTCCAGTGAGGCAGAATGCTTTTTTTTTGCCTTTTTTATGCTTGTTTTGCCTTCCTTCTTCCTCCACTTCATTAATATCATTGGATCTAGGATGTTGATAGGTTTGAAATGACCAAATCCATAATATTAGATGAATGATATTGATGATAGTGTGAGTTGATTATCTTTATGCATTTTTATCTTCTTCTTCTCCTTCTTTTTCTTTTGATCGATGAAAGTCTTAATACCTTGAGAATTCTTATGGATTCTTGGTAAAGACTAGATCGCAACCTATTTTCTTTTCGTGCGGTATTGCTTTCGGAGAGTGATCTACATATCGCTTCTCTCGCATGCATTAGCACATAAAGTTTTGACCGGCCTCGTTGTAGGGTGATTTCTACATAAATCACTTGGCGATTTGCTTAACATAGCGCAATATTTCGTGTCCCGAATCAAAAAGATCAAATATGGAAGAGAATTTTATGCGGTTCATTTAAGACTTATGGAGGTTTATCGTGTAGTCGCTATGATTTTATCAAGCTTCTGATAAATGTCCATTGAATTTAAATCCGAGAACATCCTTCACTCACCATCGATCTTTATTACTAACTTTGATAACATACTTGACAAGTTTCAAGATGGTTATCTTTAACATCTAACAACTAACTTTAATTTCCGCAATTTATTATATTGCTCTTTATATTTTGCTTTATGCTTTATCATTTCATCATATTTACATTCCGCTATTTTCTCTTTGTCCATTTGGACGTTTATATTCCGCTATTTTCTCTTTGTCTATTTGGACACTATGTTTATGTTTCCACTATTTTCTTTTTGTCCACTTGGACCATACTTTACTTTTATGCTAAAACACTAATAAACAACAAAAATCTAAAAAACACATAAGGCTCTCTTTCGGACTATTGGTTACTATCCCTAGCATTTTGGAGATTCGGACTTATGGACTTAGTGCCTCTGGACCCTTATTCTGTTGTTACTCTGCTGTTATTCTGTCTGTCTGGCATTGGATTATTGTCTGTTTGTATGTGCAGGTATTTCCTTGAAAGCCCTTGACGGTTAATTCCAAGGCATTGACATAAGGATTTTACCCGAAAACAGCCGTTACTCTGCCCGATTTTCGTCAGAATTTTAATGTGTTCTGGATCCCCAAGTGATAATGTGTTGGTTTGGTATTGATATTCCAAAGGATGGGAAATCTACCTTGACTCACAATGTCAAGTGTTGGCTTCTTATTTCGGTTAGACCGTTCTTTTCCTTAGCTTTTATTTTACGCAATAGGATAGCCTCTTCATCTCCTCCCCTTCTTTAATTTTCAAAATCTTCTCTCTTTTTCCAAAACATTCTTATGTTTAAAAACCTTTTCAAAACCTTTTTCTTAAAAAATATCTTTTGCCCTTAGCGGCCTTTTCCTCTTTTCTTCAACAGTTTAGACACAATTAATTATCGAAACGAGTGGTTATACCCCACGATTTTGAAATTGATTGATATAATGAGATCTTTTCCGCATGAGAGAGCTAGTGGAATACTCGTTGATTTTATCCGAGTTGGAGCCCTTCTTTCATTTGCGATGCAAAGAACTCATTTGTTCTCATGCTCAAGATCAATGGCTGAGTATTTCTCTCCGACGACAATAAAGTGTTTATTCGTTTTTTTAAAACGTTTTCCCCTTTTAAGCGGAACTGCATTAGCTCTGACTTCTCCATTGCACCGAGGAGGTATGTAGGCACAAGGCTTAATGTCTTGCCGAGCTTATTTTAAAAATAAAACAAACCCTTTTTAGCACACACGACACAGATTTTCAAAAAGGTTCTTGTGGAGTACCACAGATATGAGGGGTGCTTAAAACCTTCCCCTTGTATAAACAACACCCGTACCTAAGATCTCTTCTTTTTGTTTTAAAAACAAACTTTGGGTTTTTTCGTTCTTTTCCCTTTTCCTTTGGAAATAATAAAGCGCGGTGGCGACTTTCACTGAAATATTGAGTCGAGTCAATCCTATGGCTTCGATCTCAAATTTTCCCCGCTACACCACACATTTAGATTTAGTTTTTGTTTCCTTTCATTACGCGAAGATAATTTCATAAGTTAATTCCAGTTTCTTTTATTTCATCATTTACAGGTTTCATTTTATGCTTCCTTATTATTTTCATTTACCGTCGTTAATTTAATTGTCATGTTCTTCTTAATTTCAATCCGCCTATTTAATTTGTTTACGCTTAATTTCATGTCCGGCTAAATTGTTTTGAGTCCGGTGTGTGAAGACCGTCGTCTCCGACGGGACTCGGTAATTGTGTTGGTTTAAATTATAATTATTAATTTATATTTTGGTTTATGTTTTTAATATTAATTTAGGTAACCTTGTCACAAGAGTGAAAGGTTACCTACCACGATTTCGTCACGAGAGTAAGAGATCTATTAAGGTTTGAACCGGCACTGCGAGAGAGTGGGGTCGAACCAGATAGTAACAACTAGGCATTAATCCTAAACACAACGAGAGTGCTTTAGGATTAATTAGAACTTGTTTAGTTTTTAAATCGCGTTGCTTGATTTAAGTGGGCGAGCGAGAGCAATATCCTACGGCTGAAGAGCGTGACTTTATTCAAAACCACGAGAGTGTGAGGTTTAGTCTTTAAGCTAATATTTTCTACTAAATATGTTTTTAACATTTTTATAAGCCAACGAATTACAGAGTTTCCGAAGTACGCGAAATCACATTCCGGTCTCTCTTCTCCTATATTTATCTTAATCTTAGTTTTATTTCAGTTTTAGTTCTTAGGTTCCCCTTAATCAAACATTCATTAGCCTTAGATTTACAAAGCAACAATAGATTACAGTAGGTTGACATTGGTCTCTGTGGTTCGAAAATCTTTTATATTACTTCGATATATCCGTACACTTGCGGACGCATCGTTACCTCTTCACAATTGTACTTTCTTTTCTTGGCAAATATACTACAAAAAAAACTGAAGATCTTGAGATGATGTTGTGACATCAGATATGACATCATCCTTCAAGGTTATTGGTTAACATCTTTAATGTCAAATTGACAACACTCAGGGTGAGAATAGAATAATCTAATTATCAGCAATATCCAGACGTATCAAGGAATATAATAGCCAGCATCTCAATAAGCTTTTCTTCATACTTTCATTCTGATTTTGAGATGATGGATGCCATAGTTTGTACCTATAGAGGAGATTCCCTCATTTGGGTTTCTGGAACAGACTTAGTTATAGCATGACACTGAATTAGTCAGATTCATCTGACTTCCTTGATTCCAAACAACACTACCCTTTCTGGATAACAACTAGGGCAGTACACATTCTTGACCATATTTCACTGTGGTTGAGACACAGTATTCAGCTCCAATAACTGCTCTATGGTTATGAATGAAAATACACATATCTGGTTTCATTGATTAGTGGAAAATGCCAGATATAGGCTCTCTTTAAGTAAATCATAAAGGATCAGAAAGGAATACCTTCATGAGTTTTCTTGTGGCACTGAGCACATGTTAATCGTGTCCTGATTAACTTATAGCCAGATGTCTCCTCTTCCAAACCAGGAGTAGGTTCCAAACCAATATTCTCACACTACATTAGTTTAGCACCAGAACATATGTTCTTCAGCTGGTAGCTGCATACCGGTACTAATGTCCTAACATCCGGTAGGACATCTGTTCCTCCTTCTAGGAACACTCCAGCCTTGAAGTTCTCAAGGTACACACTTGCAGATGATTATGAATATCATTGATTAGTTGAAATTCATCAGCTCTAATAAAGCATATCATTATGAGTGGACTTGAGAGATTACTCAAGTATCTTTGACACTTTAATTATAGCTGTCAATATCTGCCATACATTCTATTAAATATAAATAACCCTAGGGTTTCACAAAGACTATGCAGCGGAAAATAGTCATACCTCAACAGAATTCACACAATGCTTACTTAAAGTGTTAGTTGTAAGCATGACAACTACAGATTGATTGCTACTCAACCTTGCACAATGCTTGCTTCTGCACCAAGCAACAAACTAGGCCAAACCAAAATCCTGACCTGATGAACTCACATATACACAGAGATTACCTTATCAATATCTTCACTCCCGCATGAAGGTTTTGATTTGATTCTTCTCTGTCTATAGATACCAGTCTAATTAGTTCTGAAACTCAACTTCTTCACTCCCGCATGAAGCCTTTGGATTTAGCACTCCTTGTTCCAGCATCACAGCTCTTAGTCAGGTTGGTCTAATCTTCCACACATAGGTCCATCCTCCACTTCATGGGACCATACAATATGAACATCCCTTGTTCACACAATCTTCTATGTAACAGCCTTCTAAACCCCGCGACAATTAATAAAATAATTCAGAGTAAAACATGAAAATAAGGGTGCCACAATTTAATTAAAAACAATTTGCTATAAATTAATTGTCATGCTTCACTTAGGGACAAAATCATCACTCTAATAAAATCATGTTTCTACACAGCGGACATTAGTCAACAGATAAGCATAACATCATTTATGCAATATCTCACAAAATTACTCCAATAACAACAAAATAGAGCATCATCATAAACTCTAAACTAGCGTTCCCCCAGTGTTACAATATCAGAGCATGACACCGACGCTATACTAAACAAACTGACTCATGAGCTAATCCTCACCGAGCCGAACGCCTCAATCCTCAATCTGAAAATATCAACAGTAAGGGTGAGTCTCATTCACAATTAACAAATATCGAATCATAAACAATATCACATCATAGTCACATTATTCATCCAATTCCATTATATTCAGATTGTCAGGAAGTACTTATCAACACACAACAACGATAGAATACATTACCAAAAGACAACACCATAACAAGTACACCATCATCAAATATTATAACATTGGACAATCTTCCATTCATGTTACAATTATACACAACAACCTAATGCAATGCAACTATATGCATGTGGTACCAAACATGGGATAACCCATCTCACCGATCCACCACCATAAAGATTCGGCTACTTCACTCACCAATTCCACACAATGGGAATTGGCTACCGCTGTCCCACCACCATAAGGGATACAGCCCACAACATGATTATGAAATGCATGTATCAACCATAACATGCTCATCATCAACATTAAACAACCAAATGTCATAATCATCAACCACCACAATAATCAACAGCCACACACAGTTATGTTGTTTCCCAACCATAATAAAATACATATTTTACATCATAGATATATGTATAACAAACACCAATTACAACCACAACATCATAGCAGGTAAATCATTCATTAATATGCCTGTGCGCATAAACCACCACACAGTGCAACAACAATAGCACCTCTCACAATCGTGTACCAAGTACAACAAAGCAACCCATCAACAACAGAGCATTTACCTCATCATTCATCAAAACACATGATAACCATATTTACCATGAACAACATCCATTTGCATAACAAGTAGGAGCAATCACATTATAACAACACCCATCATTGCACATATTCAATTATGCAAACAACAAATCATTGCACCTCATCAACTATGCAAAACAAGAATAAACCACATTTGGAGAAAATGATACTTTTCAAAATAAAATCAAGTTATTGTTGTTTTCTTTATTTCATATGGTAGAGCATTCAATTTAAGGAAGAACGTCCAAAACGGCGTCTAAAACGGGCTTACGGTTTGAAAGTTACACATCTTTACATTTTTACAGAAAACAATTATCGCTACAGCACGCGGCGCCACACACAATCCGCAGCGCGTAACGAATGGAAACACGCCTTCACGGCGCAAATAAAGGTTTGCGGCACGGAACGAGAAAATCACTACGCCTTCGCGGCGCGAACTGGCAAAAGTCAGAGCTCTCATCGCAATTGACAGCATTACGGGATTTACCCCAAAATCCCCAAAACCCAAACCAAGTTATGTCATGAACCTCAACACCACCATATCAGCCACATACATGTTATAACATAAATATAACACACAAAGAGGATCATTTAATCATCATAATAATCATATAATCATACAATTCATCAAATCATACAATCCCCTCAAAATCATCCAAAAACCCCAATCCATCATATAACCAATTGACACAAACAATGCATCTAAATCACTCCTATTATCTATAATACGATAAAAGATGTTAACCGGAAGAGTCCCCCCTTACCTTAGCCAAGGATCTTGATTAGCCCTCTTCCTCTTCTGTTCCTCATTCACGTATCAGCACTTCTACTCTTCTGCTCCTCTTTCACATCTATTTTCCTTTTTTTCCTCAATTCCTTATTTTTATGAAAATAGATTTTAATTTAGTAAAAGGCCTACTAACATAGCACCCCCTCTTTACTAACACCACATTAAGCCCAATAACCTCTTTTTCCACAATTCTTCAATTAAATCCAATCAAATGCTAAATAATTTCAAATAAATAATTTAATTCCAAATTAAATCAATTAATGAAAATATGGGGTGTTACAACTCTCCCCCACTAAAAGAGTTTTCGTCCTCGAAAACATGCCTCAAGTGAAAAGTTCTGGGTAGGAGTCTTTTATCTGACTCTCTAGTTCCCAGGTAAGATTTCCCTAGTCGATCCTCAAGATTCGTCTGACATAACCAATAGGAAGCATGCCTCATGCATTCAATCCCAGTTCTTACGTTGCACTTGACCACCCAAAGGTGTACTACTTGTTATACCTCTAAAAGGTTAACAACAATAGTACATTGAGGTACGACTCATACATTATGCACAATAACTGAATAATATAATTACACAACCCGTGGTACGATCACACCTTATCGACACTGCAGCAATGCATTCCATATACGAATGTACCAACCTGAAACACACTTCCCTTTTGCGCGATAAAGTAATACTTACACTTTTCACCAACTGCTTCCTTCAAGAAAATTCAATAATCGTATTTTTCATATAATTGAATTCCAATTATCTGACTCCTCTTAAGTCACACCATCAATTATCCAACACTTTACATTCTGCTTTCTCTACACTACTCCGATTACTCATTACAATCATCTATACCAATTAGATTTCTGAGTTTTGCCCAATTCCAACTCTCTTTACTCATTCGTTCAAGAATCATTCTTTATCATACATGGTACTAATCTACCGCTAAGCAATACTTAGTCGCATTCAAAACAAATCCCAGATTTACTTCATCTATTAAAACATTCCAACCATCAGAACGAGCACACACAAGTAATTATAATCACACTCGTCAGCCTCAATACACCATTTCTTACAAAACAACTCAAATTGAGTCTCGCTCTTTTCTAAGAATTAAATCAACTTCGTCCTTCATGGAGTATAATTCCTCATTATATCTGGAATATACAATATCACCTTATTAACAGCACAAAATTATTACAGCATCATATAACATCAACTCTTCGTTTTAATTTCGCCGAATACATACTCGTTAACTACGTACAACCATAATAACATATTCATCATCTCGGCAATTATTCAAAAGATTTATAATTCTTCGACACGACATCCTTACATCCACTGGGTTCTAAATCCAACATATAGATCAATACATATTCTCTATGTAGGCTCCTGACATATTAATTCCTCACTTCTCACAAGTGCTACTTATAACACTACTCCACATCACACTTTTTCTGCGCGACTCTGATTACCCGTCTTAAGTCATTTGTCCACCATGTTGCACTCTTTCATATTCACTTCTTCATAAGTTCACACAACATAGTGAGTGATTATTCTCACGGCTTAGTATTCATCACATCTTAAACCATTAAGGTAACAAAACAAGTTCATCCCATCTATATGATTTCCGTCCACTACCAACAAGAGATTTAGGGTGATCAAGTCCTAAATTTGTCAATATCTGTTGAAAATCATATTTAAGCATAAACCGTCGTTACTACATAATAGTGTCCATTTCCGAGTTTGCACCCAAACTTATTAACATCGTCATAGTTCAATAATGCAATACGGTGTCCTTCTTCTAGAATATTCTTCCGAAGTCCAAAACATTCGGAACACAAATCCAATCACTAACCTCATTATATTATTCTCGTCGATTCTGAATCCACCGCTTTTACCTTGGTAATTCAATGTCAACTTATCGATCAACTCACATCATCTTTCTGACCTTCTCTAATCTCGTCAAGAATACCATTAGTCATCTTTAGCATACCCAATCTAACACTATTAGGAGTGCCTTCACATACCAACTCAAGTCTCAAAATTGTCCAATCAAATCCAACTCATTCACCATTAGCACCGACATATTTAAAGACTTCCTACTCAACGCAGTAACACAACATTCATAACTTGTGGTTTTACTCCAAATTCTATGAGATCTTTCTTGCCCAAATATCATCCCACTCGACATCCCGACGAAGTCTTCCTTACATTCAATAAGTGTCAGAAATTCTCTAAAATTCTTCTTTTATACTTATCGTTACCTTGCCATCACAGATACGATTCCAATAGTTCTAAAGTTTATTCCATCTTTACTATTGATTCGCTTCTCACTAAAATCCATCCGTACTCAAGTCATCTTTATTACCGAACCTCTCATCAACTTATTCATCAACAACATGTTCTACTCCACGTCGTTTCAAACAATCGCGGTAGTAGGCATTCTTATTCAACAAGTTTCATGCTTCCATAACCGACTTCAGCACCTCTCCTCATAGGGTCACTCTACTGTATTTATAACTCTTCCATAAAGTAGAACACAATCCCTCCTCTTCGTAGGTTCAAACGGCACACTAATTCGACACTCGGAACTCAAGATATGAATTTTCCAATCATTGCCCGAAAAATGCAACACTGACATCATGCAGCGACACTCTATACGATATATCCAAAACTCCTCAATTGGTAAATTCAATTCTTAAAATTACTCCTCAACAAACCTTCTAATTATTCCACCAATCCATTCAACGCTGACACTGACATCCCGTGCAGTATCAATAAACAAGTCTAGTTATAAGAACAAGAGTACCCACAACTTCACCTCTTTCCAACGTCATCCTGTTACAATTAATTATGTTACAGCTGCTGCAACCATTTTTATAACAAAGTTCATCTCGTTAGCTTTCCGACGCTTCAAACGGAACTCAAATCGGATGTCCAGAACTCTAGTTATGAATTTTCGAAGTTCTGCAACTATTCAGCAGTTTTCCTGCGTTTTGCTTACGAAAATCTCACTCCAAAACTCATTCTCTTCAACTCGATCGCATTCCAAACAGCCCCTTATCATATCTCTTCACTTCCAAACATTCTTATAACTTGAGCAACACACCCCATCCCCGAAGTGCGATTTCCGAAACATTACGACCGCAGTCCTCTTTGCAACTTGCAGCTGAACCTCCTCCGAGACGCAGGGCTACTCAACTGACAACTTCGCAGCCTCTCAGCAGAGCTGATACATTGCAACTTCCTAATTTCCTTCTTCTACAATAATTATCAATTACCTCTAATCATCCTCCTTCAAGATGCTCAAACTTAATTACCAGCCAAGTCTTAATTCTAAGTCACCTCCAATTCGGAAAAACAACCACTCCAACAACGCTTGCACTGTTGCCAACAACAGCTTACTGAATCAATCGTCTTACAACTGAAACATAACCGAGAAGCGAAGCTTCTCCCCCACTTGTTTCAATCCAACATCTGCAACAAACAAACAAGTACCGACCATAATTCACTTACATGTCGTGTACCAAGGGATAAAACGCCGACAGTATACAACTGTCGCGTAATTCAACTGACTCGACAATTGGCCGGACAAACCGACCTGCTCTGATACCACTATTGTAACACCCTTCTAAACCCCGCGGCAATTAATAAAATAATTCAGAGTAAAACATGAAAATAAGGGTGCCACAATTTAATTAAAAACAATTTGCTATAAATCAATTGTCATGCTTCACTTAGGGACAAAATCATCACTCTAATAAAATCGTGTTTCTACACAGCGGACATTAGTCAACAGATAAGCATAACATCATCTATGCAATATCTCACAAAATTACTCCAATAACAACAAAATAGAGCATCATCATAAACTCTAAACTAGCGTTCCCCCAGTGTTACAATATCAGAGCATGACACCGACGCTTTACTAAACAAACTGACTCATGAGCTAATCCTCACCGAGCCGAAAGCCGCTATCCTCAATCTGAAAATATCAACAGTAAGGGTGAGTCTCATTCACAATTAACAAATGTTATCGAATCATAAACAATATCACATCATAGTCACATTATTCATCCAATTCCATTATATTCAGATTGTCAGGAAGTACTTATCAACACACAACAACGATAGAATACATTACCAAAAGACAACACCATAAAAATTACACCATCATCAAATATTATAACATTGGACAATCTTCCATTCATGTTACAATTATACACAACAACCTAATGCAATGCAACTATATGCATGTGGTACCAAACATGGGATAACCCATCTCACCGATCCACCACCATAAAGATTCGGCTACTTCTCTCACCAATTCCACACAATGGGAATTGGCTACCGCTGTCCCACCACCATAAGGGATACAGCCCACAACATGATTATGAAATGCATGTATCAACCATAACATGCTCATCATCAACATTAAACAACCAAATGTCATAATCATCAACCACCACAATAATCAACAGCCACACACAGTTATGTTGTTTCTCAACCATAATAAAATACATATTTTACATCAACGATATATGTATAACAAACACCAATTACAACCATAACATCATAGCAGGTAAATCATTCATTAATATGCCTGTGCGCATAAACCACCACACAGTGCAACAACAATAGCACCTCTCACAATCGTGTACCAAGTACAACAAAGCAACCCATCAACAACAGAGCATTTACCTCATCATTCATCAAAACACATGATAACCATATTTACCATGAACAACATCCATTTGCATAACAAGTAGGAGCAATCACATTATAACAACACCCATCATTGCACATATTCAATTATGCAAACAACAAACCATTGAACCTCATCAACTATGCAAAACAAGAATAAACCACATTTGGAGAAAACGATACTTTTCAAAATAAAATCAAGTTATTATTGTTTTCTTTATTTCATAAGGTAGAGCATTCAATTTAAGGAACAACGTCCAAAACGGCGTCTAAAACGGGCTTACGGTTTGAAAGTTACACATCTTTACATTTTTACAGAAAACAATTATCGCTACAGCACGCGGCGCCACACACAGTCCGCAGCGCGTAACGAATGGAAACACGCCTTCGCGGCGCAAACAAAGGTTTGCGGCGCGAAACGAGAAAATCACTAAGCCTTCGCGGCGCGAACTGGCAAAAGTCAGAGCTCTCATCGCAATTGACAGCATTACGGGATTTACCCCAAAATCCCCAAAACCCAAACCAAGTTATGTCATGAACCTCAACACCACCATATCAGCCACATACATGTTATAACATAAATATAACACACAAAGAGGATCATTTAATCATCATAACAATCATATAATCATACAATTCATCAAATCATACAATCCCCTCAAAATCATCCAAAAACCCCAATCCATCATATAACCAATTGACACAAACAATGCATCTAAATCAGTCCTATTATCTATAATACGATAAAAAATGTTAACCGGAAGAGTCCCCCGTTACCTTAGCCAAGGATCTTGATTAGTCCTCTTCCTCTTCTGTTCCTCTTTCACGTATCAGCACTTCTACTCTTCTGCTCCTCTTTCACATCTATTTTCCTTTTTTTCCTCAATTCCTTATTTTTATGAAAATAGATTTTAATTTAGTAAAAGGCCTACTAACATAGCACCCCCTCTTTACTAACACCATATTAAGCCCAATAACCTCTTTTTCCACAATTCTTCAATTAAATCCAATCAAATGCTAAATAATTTCAAATAAATAATTTAATTCCAAATTAAATCAATTAATGAAAATATGGGGTGTTACAACTCTCCCCCACTAAAAGAGTTTTCGTCCTCGAAAACATGCCTCAAGTGAAAAGTTCTGGGTAGGAGTCTTTTATCTGACTCTCTAGTTCCCAGGTAACATTTCCCTAGTCGATCCTCAAGATTCGTCTGACATAACCAATAGGAAGCATGCCTCATTCATTCAATCCCAGTTCTTACGTTGCACTTGACCACCCAAAGGTGTACTACTTGTTATACCTCTAAAAGGTTAACAACAATAGTACATTGAGGTACGACTCATACATTATGCACAATAACTGAATAATATAATTACACAACCCGTGGTACGATCACACCTTATCGACACTGCAGCAATGCATTCCATATACGAATGTACCAACCTGAAACACACTTCCCTTTTGCGCGATTAAGTAATAGTTACACTTATCACCAACTGCTTCCTTCAAGAAAACTCAATAACCGTATTTTTCATATAATTGAATTCCAATTATCTGATTCCTCTTAAGTCACACCATCAATTATCCAACACTTTACATTCTGCTTTCTCTACACTACTCCGATTACTCATTACAATCATCTATACCAATTAGATTTCTGAGTTTTTCCCAATTCCAACTCTCTTTACTCATTCGTTCAAGAATCATTCTTTATCATACGTGGTACTAATCTGCCGCTAAGCAATACTTACTCGCATTCAAAACAAATTCCAGATTTACTTCATCTATTAAAACATTCCAACCATCAGAACGAGCACACACAAGTAATTATAATCACCCTCGTCAGCCTCAATACACCATTTCTTACAAAACAACTCAAATTGAGTCTCGCTCTTTTCTAAGAATTAAATCAACTTTGTCCTTCATGGAGTATAATTCCTCATTATATCTGGAATATACAATATCACCTTATTAACAGCACAAAATTATTACAGCATCATATAACATCAACTCTTCGTTTTAATTCCGCCGAATGCATACTCGTTAACTACGTACAACCATAATAACATATTCATCATCTCGGCAATTATTCAAAAGATTTATAATTCTTCGACACGACATCCTTACATCCACTGGGTTCTAAATCCAACATATAGATCAATACATATTCTCTATGTAGGCTCCTGACATATTAATTCCTCACTTCTCACAAGTGCTACTTATAACACTACTCCACATCACACTTTTTCTGCGCGACTCTGATTACCCGTCTTAAGTCATTTGTCCACCATGTTGCACTCTTTCATATTCACTTCTTCATAAGTTCACACAACATAGTGAGTGATTATTCTCACGGCTTAGTATTCATCACATCTTAAACCATTAAGGTAACAAAACAAGTTCATCCCATCTATATGATTTCCGTCCACTACCAACAAGAGATTTAGGGTGATCAAGTCCTAAATTTGTCAATATCTGTTGAAAATCATATTTAAGCATAAACCGTCGTTACTACATAATAGTGTCCATTTCCGAGTTTGCACCCAAACTTATTAACATCGTCATAGTTCAATAATGCAATACGGTGTCCTTCTTCTAGAATATTCTTCCGAAGTCCAAAACATTCGGAACACAAATCCAATCACTAACCTCATTATATTATTCTCGTCGATTCTGAATCCACCGCTTTTACCTTGGTAATTCAATGTCAACTTATCGATCAACTCACATCATCTTTCTGACCTTCTCTAATCTCGTCAAGAATACCATTAGTCATCTTTAGCATACCCAATCTAACACTATTAGGAGTGCCTTCACATACCAACTCAAGTCTCAAAATTGTCCAATCAAATCCAACTCATTCACCATTAGCACCGACATATTTAAAGACTTCCTACTCAACGCAATAACACAACATTCATAACTTGTGGTTTTACTCCAAATTCTATGAGATCTTTCTTGCCCAAATATCATCCCACTCGACATCCCGACGAAGTCTTCCTTACATTCAATAAGTGTCAGAAATTCTCTAAAATTCTTCTTTTATACTTATCGTTACCTTGCCATCACAGATACGATTCCAATAGTTCTAAAGTTTATTCCATCTTTACTATTGATTCGCTTCTCACTAAAATCCATCCGTACTCAAGTCATCTTTATTACCGAACCTCTCATCAACTTATTCATCAATAACATGTTCTACTCCACGTCGTTTCAAACAATCGCGGTAGTAGGCATTCTTATTCAACAAGTTTCATGCTTCCATAACCGACTTCAGCACCTCTCCTCATAGGGTCACTCTACTGTATTTATAACTCTTCCATAAAGTAGAACACAATCCCTCCTCTTCGTAGGTTCAAACGGCACACTAATTCGACACTCGGAACTCAAGATATGAATTTTCCAATCATTGCCCGAAAAATGCAACACTGACATCATGCAGCGACACTCTATACGATATATCCAAAACTCCTCAATTGGTAAATTCAATTCTTAAAATTACTCCTCAACAAACCTTCTAATTATTCCACCAATCCATTCAACGCTGACACTGACATCCCGTGCAGTATCAATAAACAAGTCTAGTTATAAGAACAAGAGTACCCACAACTTCACCTCTTTCCAACGTCATCCTGTTACAATTAATTATGTTACAGCTGCTGCAACCATTTTTATAACAAAGTTCATCTCGTTAGCTTTCCGACGCTTCAAACGGAACTCAAATCGGATGTCCAGAACTCTAGTTATGAATTTTCGAAGTTCTGCAACTATTCAGCAGTTTTCCTGCGTTTTGCTTACGAAAATCTCACTCCAAAACTCATTCTCTTCAACTCGATCGCATTCCAAACAGCCCCTTATCATATCTCTTCACTTCCAAACATTCTTATAACTTGAGCAACACACCCCATCCCCGAAGTGCGATTTCCGAAACATTACGACCGCAGTCCTCTTTGCAACTTGCAGCTGAACCTCCTCCGAGACGCAGGGCTACTCAACTGACAACTTCGCAGCCTCTCAGCAGAGCTGATACATTGCAACTTCCTAATTTCCTTCTTCTACAATAATTATCAATTACCTCTAATCATCCTCCTTCAAGATGCTCAAACTTAATTACCAGCCAAGTCTTAATTCTAAGTCACCTCCAATTCGGAAAAACAACCACTCCAACAACGCTTGCACTGTTGCCAACAACAGCTTACTGAATCAATCGTCTTACAACTGAAACATAACCGAGAAGCGAAGCTTCTCCCCCACTTGTTTCAATCCAACATCTGCAACAAACAAACAAGTACCGACCATAATTCACTTACATGTCGTGTACCAAGGGATAAAACGCCGACAGTATACAACTGTCGCGTAATTCAACTGACTCGACAATTGGCCGGACAAACCGACCTGCTCTGATACCACTATTGTAACACCCTTCTAAACCCCGCGGCAATTAATAAAATAATTCAGAGTAAAACATGAAAATAAGGGTGCCACAATTTAATTAAAAACAATTTGCTATAAATCAATTGTCATGCTTCACTTAGGGACAAAATCATCACTCTAATAAAATCGTGTTTCTACACAGCGGACATTAGTCAACAGATAAGCATAACATCATCTATGCAATATCTCACAAAATTACTCCAATAACAACAAAATAGAGCATCATCATAAACTCTAAACTAGCGTTCCCCCAGTGTTACAATATCAGAGCATGACACCGACGCTTTACTAAACAAACTGACTCATGAGCTAATCCTCACCGAGCCGAAAGCCGCTATCCTCAATCTGAAAATATCAACAGTAAGGGTGAGTCTCATTCACAATTAACAAATGTTATCGAATCATAAACAATATCACATCATAGTCACATTATTCATCCAATTCCATTATATTCAGATTGTCAGGAAGTACTTATCAACACACAACAACGATAGAATACATTACCAAAAGACAACACCATAACAATTACACCATCATCAAATATTATAACATTGGACAATCTTCCATTCATGTTACAATTATACACAACAACCTAATGCAATGCAACTATATGCATGTGGTACCAAACATGGGATAACCCATCTCACCGATCCACCACCATAAAGATTCGGCTACTTCTCTCACCAATTCCACACAATGGGAATTGGCTACCGCTGTCCCACCACCATAAGGGATACAGCCCACAACATGATTATGAAATGCATGTATCAACCATAACATGCTCATCATCAACATTAAACAAACAAATGTCATAATCATCAACCACCACAATAATCAACAGCCACACACAGTTATGTTGTTTCTCAACCATAATAAAATACATATTTTACATCAACGATATATGTATAACAAACACCAATTACAACCATAACATCATAGCAGGTAAATCATTCATTAATATGCTTGTGCGCATAAACCACCACACAGTGCAACAACAATAGCACCTCTCACAATCGTGTACCAAGTACAACAAAGCAACCCATCAACAACAGAGCATTTACCTCATCATTCATCAAAACACATGATAACCATATTTACCATGAACAACATCCATTTGCATAACAAGTAGGAGCAATCACATTATAACAACACCCATCATTGCACATATTCAATTATGCAAACAACAAACCATTGAACCTCATCAACTATGCAAAACAAGAATAAACCACATTTGGAGAAAACGATACTTTTCAAAATAAAATCAAGTTATTATTGTTTTCTTTATTTCATAAGGTAGAGCATTCAATTTAAGGAACAACGTCCAAAACGGCGTCTAAAACGGGCTTACGGTTTGAAAGTTACACATCTTTACATTTTTACAGAAAACAATTATCGCTACAGCACGCGGCGCCACACACAGTCCGCAGCGCGTAACGAATGGAAACACGCCTTCGCGGCGCAAACAAAGGTTTGCGGCGCGAAACGAGAAAATCACTAAGCCTTCGCGGCACGAACTGGCAAAAGTCAGAGCTCTCATCGCAATTGACAGCATTACGGGATTTACCCCAAAATCCCCAAAACCCAAACCAAGTTATGTCATGAACCTCAACACCACCATATCAGCCACATACATGTTATAACATAAATATAACACACAAAGAGGATCATTTAATCATCATAACAATCATATAATCATACAATTCATCAAATCATACAATCCCCTCAAAATCATCCAAAAACCCCAATCCATCATATAACCAATTGACACAAACAATGCATCTAAATCAGTCCTATTATCTATAATACGATAAAAGATGTTAACCGGAAGAGTCCCCCCTTACCTTAGCCAAGGATCTTGATTAGTCCTCTTCCTCTTCTGTTCCTCTTTCACGTATCAGCACTTCTACTCTTCTGCTCCTCTTTCACATCTATTTTCCTTTTTTTCCTCAATTCCTTATTTTTATGAAAATAGATTTTAATTTAGTAAAAGGCCTACTAACATAGCACCCCCTCTTTACTAACACCACATTAAGCCCAATAACCTCTTTTTCCACAATTCTTCAATTAAATCCAATCAAATGCTAAATAATTTCAAATAAATAATTTAATTCCAAATTAAATCAATTAATGAAAATATGGGGTGTTACAACTCTCCCCCACTAAAAGAGTTTTCGTCCTCGAAAACATGCCTCAAGTGAAAAGTTCTGGGTAGGAGTCTTTTATCTGACTCTCTAGTTCCCAGGTAACATTTCCCTAGTCGATCCTCAAGATTCGTCTGACATAACCAATAGGAAGCATGCCTCATTCATTCAATCCCAGTTCTTACGTTGCACTTGACCACCCAAAGGTGTACTACTTGTTATACCTCTAAAAGGTTAACAACAATAGTACATTGAGGTACGACTCATACATTATGCACAATAACTGAATAATATAATTACACAACCCGTGGTACGATCACACCTTATCGACACTGCAGCAATGCATTCCATATACGAATGTACCAACCTGAAACACACTTCCCTTTTGCGCGATTAAGTAATAGTTACACTTATCACCAACTGCTTCCTTCAAGAAAACTCAATAATCGTATTTTTCATATAATTGAATTCCAATTATCTGATTCCTCTTAAGTCACACCATCAATTATCCAACACTTTACATTCTGCTTTCTCTACACTACTCCGATTACTCATTACAATCATCTATACCAATTAGATTTCTGAGTTTTTCCCAATTCCAACTCTCTTTACTCATTCGTTCAAGAATCATTCTTTATCATACGTGGTACTAATCTACCGCTAAGCAATACTTACTCGCATTCAAAACAAATTCCAGATTTACTTCATCTATTAAAACATTCCAACCATTAGAACGAGCACACACAAGTAATTATAATCACACTCGTCAGCCTCAATACACCATTTCTTACAAAACAACTCAAATTGAGTCTCGCTCTTTTCTAAGAATTAAATCAACTTCGTCCTTCATGGAGTATAATTCCTCATTATATCTGGAATATACAATATCACCTTATTAACAGCACAAAATTATTACAGCATCATATAACATCAACTCTTCGTTTTAATTCCGCCGAATACATACTCGTTAACTACGTACAACCATAATAACATATTCATCATCTCGGCAATTATTCAAAAGATTTATAATTCTTCGACACGACATCCTTACATCCACTGGGTTCTAAATCCAACATATAGATCAATACATATTCTCTATGTAGGCTCCTGACATATTAATTCCTCACTTCTCACAAGTGCTACTTATAACACTACTCCACATCACACTTTTTCTGCGCGACTCTGATTACCCTTCTTAAGTCATTTGTCCACCATGTTGCACTCTTTCATATTCACTTCTTCATAAGTTCACACAACATAGTGAGTGATTATTCTCACGGCTTAGTATTCATCACATCTTAAACCATTAAGGTAACAAAACAAGTTCATCCCATCTATATGATTTCCGTCCACTACCAACAAGAGATTTAGGGTGATCAAGTCCTAAATTTGTCAATATCAGTTGAAAATCATATTTAAGCATAAACCGTCGTTACTACATAATAGTGTCCATTTCCGAGTTTGCACCCAAACTTATTAACATCGTCATAGTTCAATAATGCAATACGGTGTCCTTCTTCTAGAATATTCTTCCGAAGTCCAAAACATTCGGAACACAAATCCAATCACTAACCTCATTATATTATTCTCGTCGATTCTGAATCCACCGCTTTTACCTTGGTAATTCAATGTCAACTTATCGATCAACTCACATCATCTTTCTGACCTTCTCTAATCTCGTCAAGAATACCATTAGTCATCTTTAGCATACCCAATCTAACACTATTAGGAGTGCCTTCACATACCAACTCAAGTCTCAAAATTGTCCAATCAAATCCAACTCATTCACCATTAGCACCGACATATTTAAAGAATTCCTACTCAACGCAATAACACAACATTCATAACTTGTGGTTTTACTCCAAATTCTATGACATCTTTCTTGCCCAAATATCATCCCACTCGACATCCCGACGAAGTCTTCCTTACATTCAATAAGTGTCAGAAATTCTCTAAAATTCTTCTTTTATACTTATCGTTACCTTGCCATCACAGATACGATTCCAATAGTTCTAAAGTTTATTCCATCTTTACTATTGATTCGCTTCTCACTAAAATCCATCCGTACTCAAGTCATCTTTATTACCGAACCTCTCATCAACTTATTCATCAATAACATGTTCTACTCCACGTCGTTTCAAACAATCGCGGTAGTAGGCATTCTTATTCAACAAGTTTCATGCTTCCATAACCGACTTCAGCACCTCTCCTCATAGGGTCACTCTACTGTATTTATAACTCTTCCATAAAGTAGAACACAATCCCTCCTCTTCGTAGGTTCAAACGGCACACTAATTCGACACTCGGAACTCAAGATATGAATTTTCCAATCATTGCCCGAAAAATGCAACACTGACATCATGCAGCGACACTCTATACGATATATCCAAAACTCCTCAATTGGTAAATTCAATTCTTAAAATTACTTCTCAACAAACCTTCTAATTATTCCTTCAATCCATTCAACGCTGACACTGACATCCCGTGCAGTATCAATAAACAAGTCTAGTTATAAGAACAAGAGTACCCACAACTTCACCTCTTTCCAACGTCATCCTGTGACAATTAATTATGTTACAGCTGCTGCAACCATTTTTATAACAAAGTTCATCTCGTTAGCTTTCCGACGCTTCAAACAGAACTCAAATCGGATGTCCAGAATTCTAGTTATGAATTTTCGAAGTTCTGCAACTATTCAGCAATTTTCCTGCGTTTTGCTTACGAAAATCTCACTCCAAAACTCATTCTCTTCAACTCGATCACATTCCAAACAGCCCCTTATCAGATCTCTTCACTTCCAAACATTCTTATAACTTGAGCAACACACCCCATCCCCGAAGTGCGATTTCCGAAACATTACGACCGCAGTCCTCTTTGCAACTTGCAGCTGAACCTCCTCCGAGACGCAAGGCTACTCAACTGACAACTTCGCAGCCTCTCAGCAGAGCTGATACATTGCAACTTCCTAATTTCCTTCTTCTACAATAATTATCAATTACCTCTAATCATCCTCCTTCAAGATGCTCCAACTTAATAACCAGCCAAGTCTTAATTCCAAGTCACCTCCAATTCGGAAAAACAACCACTCCAACAACGCTTGCACTGTTGCCAACAACAGCTTACTGAATCAATCGTCTTACAACTGAAACATAACCGAGAAGCGAAGCTTCTCTCCCACTTGTTTCAATCCAACATCTGCAACAAACAAACAAGTGCCGACCGTAATTCACATACATGTCGTGTACCAAGGGATAAAACGCCGATAGTATACAACTGTCGCGTAACTCAACGGACTCGACAATTGGCCGGACGGACCGACCTGCTCTGATACCACTATTGTAACACCCTTCTAAACCCCGCGGCAATTAATAAAATCATTCAGAGTAAAACATGAAAATAAGGGTGCCACAATTTAATTAAAAACAATTTGCTATAAATCAATTGTCATGCTTCACTTAGGGACAAAATCATCACTCTAATAAAATCATGTTTCTACACAGCGGACATTAGTCAACAGATAAGCATAACATCATCTATGCAATATCTCACAAAATTACTCCAATAACAACAAAATAGAGCATCATCATAAACTCTAAACTAGCGTTCCCCCAGTGTTACAATATCAGAGCATGACACTGACGCTATACTAAACAAACTGACTCATGAGCTAATCCTCACCGAGCCGAAAGCCGCTATCCTCAATCTGAAAATATCAGCAGTAAGGGTGAGTCTCATTCACAATTAACAAATGTTATCGAATCATAAACAATATCACATCATAGTCACATTATTCATCCAATTCCATTATATTCAGATTGTCAGGAAGTACTTATCAACACACAACAACGATAGAATACATTACCAAAAGACAACACCATAACAATTACACCATCATCAAATATTATAACATTGGACAATCTTCCATTCATGTTACAATTATACACAACAACCTAATGCAATGCAACTATATGCATGTGGTACCAAACATGGGATAACCCATCTCACCGATCCACCACCATAAAGATTCGGCTACTTCTCCCACCAATTCCACACAATGGGAATTGGCTACCGCTGTCCCACCACCATAAGGGATACAGCCCACAACATGATTATGAAATGCATGTATCAACCATAACATGCTCATCATCAACATTAAACAACCAAATGTCATAATCATTAACCACCACAATAATCAACAGCCACACACAGTTATGTTGTTTCTCAACCATAATAAAATACATATTTTACATCAACGATATATGTATAACAAACACCAATTACAACCACAACATCATAGCAGGTAAATCATTCATTAATATTTACCATGATAACCAACACCAATTACAACCACCACACAGTGCAACAACAATAGCACCTCTCACAATCGTGTACCAAGTACAACAAAGCAACCCATCAACAACAGATCATTTACCTCATCATTCATCAAAACACATGATAACCATATTTACCATGAACAACATCCATTTGCATAACAAGTAGGAGCAATCACATTATAACAACACCCATCATTGCACATATTCAATTATGCAAACAACAAACCATTGCACCTCATCAACTATGCAAAACAAGAATAAACCACATTTGGAGAAAACTATACTTTTCAAAATAAAATCAAGTTATTGTTGTTTTCTTTATTTCATATGGTAGAGCATTCAATTTAAGGAACAACTTCCAAAGCGGCGTCTAAAACCGGCTTACGGTTTGAAAGTTACACATCTTTACATTTTTAAAGAAAACAATTATCGCTACAGCACGCGGCGCCACACACAGTCCGCAGCGCGTAACGAATGGAAACACGCCTTCGCGGCGCAAACAAAGGTTTGCGGCGCGAAACGAGAAAATCACTAAGCCTTCGCGGCGCGAACTGGCAAAAGTCAGAGCTCTCATCGCAATTGACAGCATTACGGGATTTACCCCAAAATCCCCAAAACCCAAACCAAGTTATGTCATGAACCTCAACACCACCATATCAGCCACATACATGTTATAACATAAATATAACACACAAAGAGGATCATTTAATCATCATAACAATCATATAATCATACAATTCATCAAATCATACAATCCCCTCAAAATCATCCAAAAACCCCAATCCATCATATAACCAATTGACACAAACAATGCATCTAAATCAGTCCTATTATCTATAATACGATAAAAGATGTTAACCGGAAGAGTCCCCCCTTTCCTTAGCCAAGGATCTTGATTAGCCTTCTTCCTCTTCTGTTCCTCTTTCACGTATCAGCACTTCTACTCTTCTGCTCCTCTTTCACATCTATTTTCCTTTTTTTCCTCAATTCCTTATTTTTATGAAAATAGATTTTAATTTAGTAAAAGGCCTACTAACATAGCACCCCCTCTTTACTAACACCACATTAAGCCCAATAACCTCTTTTTCCACAATTCTTCAATTAAATCCAATCAAATGCTAAATAATTTCAAATAAATAATTTAATTCCAAATTAAATCAATTAATGAAAATATGGGGTGTTACATTCTACCTTTACCACAACCAGAATGTATCCCTCATGGATCTCATCCAGAAACAGACAGGATGCCTGCTCTGATACCAATTGAAATTTTGGTATGACAGAGTCAGGATGTCATATAAGGATGTCTTGACGTGTGATCTGACATTTTAAAACAGACAAGGTAGGAGTACAAATAATAGTGCATAAAAGCAAATAAAATACAACAGAATTGTTCACCCAGTTCGGTTCAACCAACCTACTCTAGGGGCTACCAAGCCAGAGATGAAGTCCACTATCAGCAGTATCAATTCAAAGCTAAACTCTCCCGTTTACAACTTCTCACTTAATCACTATCCAATGACCCTTCTACCTAAGTTCTCCCTAGATATGGAATATCTCCATTCCACTCCCAATCATAGCAATGATGTCTAGCAGTCAACACCTCAACCACTATATCGACGTCCTAATCACCAACATTCTAAATACACAAACAAACATAACCTGGATTTTCTTAACAGCTTCCTCCAAGAACACAACATCTCTTACCTACAGGCTTCGAGATTCACACTAAAATTCTCTTGCCTAACAGCTTCGAGAATCACATATCAGTGACCATCCCACAATCCGGGTGATTCACTTACACGACTAACCCTGAAGATTACATCTTTCTAAAACCGGCTAGCTCCTCAAAACATGGTGACCTTCCCACAATCCGGGAGGTTCACTCTACAGACTCAGCCCTTAGAAACTAGATTGTTAAAATTATGGTTGGTACAAAACTTAGGTTACAAAGCTTCTATTTATAACCTATTCCCAACTAGACTTGGGCTTATAACCACAGCTATATTTGCTGTTACAAATCAACAGAAATCTTCTGCTAAAAGAAAGGTCTTTAATCATAAGTTTCCTAGGTTGTCTCCACAATTAGAAACTACACAATCTTCAATATTCTGACTTGATTCTTTTGACCTTTAAATCGTAAAAAACTGACATGACAAATTGTTGCTAAAGTTACTCCACAATATAAGCTCCAAGATATTCTCCACAAATATCTCCATAAAATATGCTCCAAGTAACAACAATAAGTTGTTACACTTTTGCAAGAAATTCTCCTATAAAATCTTTCCATATTTAGTTTCCTAAATGTTCACCTTAGATATAGCTCATCATAGGATCCAATGTTTTAGGAATATTCTGTTTCTGTTATAATAGAATCCAAACTGTCGGCTCAAACACGATGTCATTTACGATGTCACGATATCTTCTTCGACATGTTGTTCCAGATGTTGAAACATTTCAACACAACATGTTTATCCATTAAATAGAACTTCAACCTACTTTCTCTTACAAGATATAATTCTATTTAACCTATTGCTGCTAAATTAGTTTTACCAAACATAAAGCTAATCCTCAAAAGCACTAACATTTTATTACTCTGCAGTAACTCAATTGTTCATTTGTTTCTGTCATTAATCAAAATCTCATCTCAAGCATTCAGTCTTTATTCCCTATTCTATTTTATCATCAATAAATCTTTACTTATTGTTCTTGAACTTCAGTTTTGGTTCTTACCTCCTATGTTATGACAAAAAGCGGGAGTAATATATGAAGTCAAAATGATGATCAATAATCAAATTCCTGAAATAAAACTGCTCACATTTTCTAACCCGATATAAATTTCTGTTTGTGTTAGAAATTGTTTTTCGTTTTTCAGGACATCATGAACTCTGGTTGGCTTCAGACTCTGAAAGTTACTAATATTGATTTGGAAATCAGATATTGGCAATCAGACTTAGTTTTTCAAGATCTTACTTAAGCAACCAGGCTTTGAAAGACCTTATTCATATGTAATAGACCAGGCTCTAAAAGAACTCATTTAGGCTCTGAGCTTTCCATATTGGAAATTAAGGGGAGTTACCCAGAATGGTTCATAATCATGATATATTGGAACTAGGGGAGTTACCCAAAACGGTTCATAATCATGATATCTGATCTTTATCAAGTCTCAGACTCAAAGGGAGTTTATAATACAAAGGATAAGTATTTATTACCTGCTACTCTAAAACTTTTTATGATTATGTACAAAATTTTGTCATCAAAATACATAGTTTTGTCATCATCGAAAGTGGGGAGATTGTTAGAACAAGATTTGGTTCTGCAATATGTCTCTGATTTTTTATGATAACAATGAGGCTGTTTGTATGAACAATTTTGTTATACTAACGTTTGTTATGTTGAGCATTTAACAAACAGGTTCTGATTCTGATGAAAAGGGATGGCCAAAACATCAGAAACTACCAAGTTATGTTTCCGCGCTACACAAGTTCTGATGAACAGTAGCAAAGCTTCAGAAGCATATGAAGTCATTACTCTGATACGAATTCTAAAGAAATCATTCTAAAGACCAAGTGCTAAATACCCTGAAGACGTGGTTCTGAAGACTCTGAAGACTTCAAGTTCAAAAGACTCAAGTTTCTGAAGATAAATGGTTTTGAAGACCAAGTGCTGAAGATTCTCAAGACGTAGTTCTAAAGACTCTTAAGACTTGAAGTTCTCAAGATCCAAAGCTTATTTTCTTTTCTTCCAACTCATGTTCTGAGCCTTTGAAGTTCAAGAAGAATAGAAGATAATGTTATGTAGTACGAGGTACAAGGTACAGACGAATGTTTCGTTCCACTACTAAGAAAGGAAGAACGTCGCGTACTATCTTGTCTCCAACTACGTTCAAGCCGCCAAACTTCTGGAAGTTCCAGAGCTGCCCTCCAACAAATATATTATTATATTGGCTATATAAAGGACTTGAAGACTCAAGAGAAAGCTGATAATTCACGATCATATTCATTCTTGAAAGATTGTTCATAGCTTTATATTCTTAAGTCTAGAATTTGAAATATATGGTTTACATTCAGCTGGTGTAGAAGCACTTATACTGTAAAAAACTATGATTCAAACGGTTGTTTGATTTTGCCTCAAGAGACCTGTTGGTCAGTAGTTTTGGGAAGTTTAGAACTAGAATGTCTTAAAGGTTGTTAGTCACAAGCGACTGTTTGTGCAGAGTTGTTAGTCACTGGTAGTTTCTTGTGCAAGGTTATTAGTCACTTGCGGGTAGCTTGTGCATTGTAGTTAGTCACCTGTAGTTTCTTGTGTATTGTTAGTCACCGGCGGTTGCCCATGCAATTGTAATCAGTTTGGTTATAGTGCATTAAGGCCTCGATTGAGAGAGGCAAAATCACCTTGGCGAGTGGACTAAACTGGCTTGGGAATTTTTCAAATGAACTAGTATAAACATACTTTGTTCTTTCCTTCTTGCACTTTATAATTATTATCAAGAGTAAAGAGTTTGCTGTTTAAAAAGGGGAGTTGTTTATTGATCAAAGTTTTGTTTGTTAAAAACCCTATTCAAACCCCCCTTTCTAGTGTTTTTCACACCTTCATGAGTATCTTAGTAAGCCATATCTCCAAAACCCTAAATATTAATCAAAATAATATAATCAATTAATTTAATTAACAAAAATCTCACAAAAACCCTAATTAGTTGATAACGAATGGTAACAAAATTTGACAGCGGAAAAAAAGAATCTATACACGAATAGGAAGAAGAACAAGCCATACCTAAAGGTTCTAGAAGTCTGACTTTGAACCCGTTTTCTGTTTTCCGTCTTCTTTAAGGTTCCAGCCGAATACATAATAGATCGATGAGAGATATCGATAAGAAAAAGAAGTTATACCTAAAAAAAGAAGTTGAGGAAGAAGAATGAAAGTACCGTAAAATTAAGGTTAGGATTAGGGGTATAACTTGCTACTTCTAATCAGGAAAAAATTAAATTGTTAACAATCATAAACAACACAAACAACAAATTAATGCAAAATAGGATTTTAAATGGTGAACATAATGAAAAAATATGACAAACCTGCGTTGTATTGATTTGAGGAAGATGGGAAAAAATGGTTGTTGAGGTTGGGAGGATGTAGAAACTTGAAGGATATCAGGGATGAAAGTGTATTTCGTACAATTGTGTCTTTAATAAAATATTGAGAAGGATGAAAAATTAAATGATGAAATGAGAAAGGTGTAGCATTTTTCGATACAAAGTTCAATCTTTTGAACGGATAATACAGGGCTATTCATTGTATTTGCCTGCAATATCAAATAAAACGTATCAAATGTAACTAATTAGAGTTAGTAATAACTATGAGGATGGAATTACAATTAGGGGTACTAAATAAGGTTTTTAATCTGTTTTAATTAGGTTAATTAAGTACTTTGGATAGTACATAACTTTATTATATTAATAATAAACATGAAAATAAGAAAATAAAAAGTCTAATAAAACTAGACAATCTCTCATCCCCCCTCTTGGGGTTTCTTCCGCACTACGTGCGTTTTCAAAAATACCCCTGTTTTCGGATATGTATCTCCGAAAGCAATTTTTTTTATTTAACATTGATTTGTTCCGTAGATGCATTTGCAGAACTTTTATTTGACGTTGTTTAAACGATTCGTAGATGCATTTACGGAACAATTCAACGTTAAATAAAAAAGTGATTCCGAAAATATATCTCTAGAGATAGGAGAACAATAAAATTTCGCCAAATATCTAAGAGTATTATTAGGTGGATTGAGATATTTTCAAAAACTATGATTAATCCAAATATTTTATTTATAAAGTTCAGTTTTAAAACTTTTATAACCTTGAACTTGTATATAGTTTTTATTAAATAAAAGATTAGTACGAGATAGTTTGGGAATGTTAAGTGGGCAGGATTGAGTATCTTCCGTGTCGTGTCCATGGCCACTTCCAATCTCTCCCAGCAATTTCATTCTTCTACTGCTTGCGCCATTTTCCGACGACCAAGTTTCGCCGTGAACATCCACCAGTATCCTTGTCTTAGAGGCAAAACCAAGAAGCACACAAAGTGGGCAGTTAAAGTAGAGCAGAGTCCACCAAAATCAAATATAAATTTGGAGCAACTGGCGGCTTTTCTGTACGACGATCTTCCTCACCTCTTTGATGATAAGGGTATCGATAAAAGTGCTTATGACGAACGTGTGTTGTTTCGAGACCCAATCACTAAGCATGATAATTTGAGTGGTTACCTTTTCAATATTGCCCTTCTTAAGACACTCTTTACACCTCAATTTCAGCTGCATTGGGTTAAACCGGTTTGTTTCTTTCTTTCTTCTTTATACAATATGTTTTGTTTGTTCAATTGGAGTTGTCGCACGCTCGCGAAATGTGAACAGAGTCGCCACCAATATATTTATCCCATAAGGGAAAGGAATATCAGAAAACCTAACAAAGGAAGGAACAGAGTCTTGCGACCAGAGAATCAAGGTACGGGAGTCGGTTACGCGAGGGGAAGGTACTAGCACCCCTCACGCCCATCGTACTCGATGGTATCCACCTATGTTTGTTCTATTCTAAGGGTGTGTAAATATAAAGCTTAATTACTAAGGGAATGCATGCAAATGAAAGAAAAAGAAACACGGGGAAAATAAGGTTTATAAATAGTTGTGCTCGCTTAGGCCCCGCGACCCAATGCCTACGTATCCTTTTCAGGAATCAGAGCGCCGTAGTTCGGCTCTTTAGTTTTTGTTTATTTTTGTGTTTTTTAGTTGAACAGTTACATTCGCACTCCGCTGCTCGACCTCTGGAGTCTTAAGCTGGGAATGGAGCGGAAATAACGTGTCCGATTAGGAGGAAAAAGAATGCCCTGAAGGCAAGAGAAAGAATGCCTCGGAGGCAAGAGAGAGAATAGAGATGATTGGTTTGTGTTTTTTAGGTGTAATTCCATGATGGACGAAAACCCACTACAAGGCTTCGCATCACTTCCTTACTTTGTTTAGGTCTGAGCCTTTATTAGATATTTTGAACTGTTTTTGGTTGGGTGTCTTTTAAGGGAAATTAATTTGTGACTTGAATCATGCCTTAAAAAGAGTTTTTTTTGAATATTTAGAGAATGCACATCGAGGCCTACGCCACAATCGTTTCTCTAAATGAAATACAGTTTTTGAATATTTAGAGAATGCACATCGAAGCCTACGCCACAATCGTTTCTCTAAATGAAATACAATTTTTGAATATTTAGAGAATGCACATCGAGGCCTACGCCACAATCGTTTCTCTAAATAGCGGTTAA
This sequence comes from Vicia villosa, assembly GCF_029867415.1. Classification (NCBI taxonomy): domain Eukaryota; kingdom Viridiplantae; phylum Streptophyta; class Magnoliopsida; order Fabales; family Fabaceae; genus Vicia; species Vicia villosa. The sequence goes on from NW_026706272.1 coordinate 138,366, forward strand.
GAAATACACCGAGGCCTACGCCTCAATCATTTCTCTTCCGCTAAGTGGGAAAGAACATACATCGGGGCCTACGCCCCAATCATTTCTTTCACACTAAAAAAAAGGCATTAGCATGATTCGCGTCGTCCTTTATTAATGTTTTAAAGTTGAAAAGAAAAAACGGGAGAAAACTAGCCTAAAATGAATAACTAACCTAAGTGTTTAAAAGGGAAGACTAACCTAAAAGTTATGGATTATGGGTCCTAAAATTCTAAAGGAACACACAAGTGAAACCACAATTACAAGTAAAAATTACAAGTAAACAATGGTACAAAATTAGTACAAAAGCATGACTTGAAAATATAGCACCAAACATGAAAACAAATTATTCAAAATAGTGCTAAAATGAATTAGAGGATACTATTTAATTTCTATGGTTTTTATATGACAAAAGCAAGAAATCTAATCAAGCAAAAGAATTAAAATACAAGCCTAAACTAATATTTTTTATGAACATTTTTATATGTCAAAAATTGTATTGAAGTCTAAGAATTAGTAAGAAAAATTAGCAATTTAATTACTCAAAGAAATATGAGGAAAATCTAATTAAAACCTAAATTTCACTAATAAAACATAGAACCAGGGGGTGTGAATTAGATTGTGATGCAGCATACATAATGAAGGCGCTGGGCCCAAGGGTGTTGCCAGCAATTCGGCCCAGAGGTTTATACACAAATTTTGTTATTGAAAAAAGAACATGGGCCATGGGTGATTGAATGAATTCGTGGCCCAAAGATACGTTAGATCCAATTATTATCATTTTCAATCCACACACAATAATAAATGAAAAATAAATGAAAATAAAAATAAAACAAAGAAGAAATTGGAAAGGGATTAGGGTTACGTTACTCTGTGACGTTCCCAATTCTCTCCGCTTCTTCCTCTTCACTTTCAAACTTTCAAACGGCGGCGAACTCAACGGCGGCGATAATCTGCTCATTCGACTCCGATCAACTCTCTCTGCCACCGTGAATCAACAAAGCAACATCATCTCGCCTCACTGACTCAAGAACTCAGCGTCATTCGGTCTCTTTCAAACGCGAATCACAATGAGGAAATCCAAACGATCCGCTTCCGATTCTGTAGGTACGGACATCTTGCACATTACACTTCTATTCTTCTTCTTCTCTTTTTTTTGCTTTGAAACAATTCTGAGCTTTTCCTTTTTCACGTTTGTGAGGTGAAGATGAAGGTTATGATGAAGATTGAAGCGAGGTTGCAGAGAGTTGATGGAGATTCTTGGTGATGATTGAAGATTGATGTTGAAGGAGGTTCAGAGGTGATGATGAAGTGGTGGATGGTTCAGAAGATGGAGAGTGAATCGAGAGCTTGAAGTTGCAGAGTGATGATGATTGAATGAAGATGCAGAGGCGTTGAGGGATGAAGATTGAAGAGAGAATTGTGAAGAATCATAAAGATGAATGAAGTGTCTATGATGATTTGTGGAAAGATGGTGGAGAGCCTTGAAGCTGAGTGAAAGTCCAGTTATATAGAGTTTCCAGGTTAGTTACTCTTCTCAATTTTTCTGTTATGATTCAGTTAGAATTCTGTTAGGAATCTGTTTAGTGGTTATGGCAGTTATGAGATAGTTAGGATAGGTTAGTTGCAAATTTATAGGATAGTAACTGAATTTCTGTTATGTGTTAGAAGGTAGTTATAAGAAGTTTGTTACATGGTTATAGCTGAGCTGGAAGTTAGTTAAAGAATGGTTATAAGTTAGTTAAGAGGTAGGACAAGTCAGTTAAGGGACTGTAGGTTAGAAAAAGTTTGTTGAGGTTAGTTAGGTGGTTATGAAATGTTAAGAGGAGTGTAGAACTGTTAGCAGAGGTGATGACAGTATGAATATATCTTCTACCCTTGAACTTGTTCTATCTATGTCTTGGTAAGGATTAGTCACCACTAGTTGTATTTCTCATTCAGATGCTTCGAAATAGTAATGATAATAACTCACCACCTAAATCTAAGAGCAAATCAGATGCACCAGAAAAATCCTTGATAATAGTGTCAAAACTTGATTATCAGTAACATGAATTGAATGCTGTTGCGTTGATTATAGACTGTAAATGGTTGCAGGGTTAACATGTGGAATGTGAAAAGCTGTATGTTTAATTATGTTAGGGTGCAAAGCAATGTTTCTGCCACTGTTAGGAAGAGATTGGGATATTTTAAAATGGTGTGATGCTGATATTTTCTGAATTTCCTGTGTGTTGTGTATCGATGCCGAATGACTGCATGATATGGGGCTGTTTTGATTGCTGCTTGTGGTTGTTAGGATAGGATATATGCTGATTTTGTTTTGTTATGCAGGGCTGACTTGGTATTTGTTGCTTGATTTTAGTAGGCTCGAAGCAGTGTGGCATAGGATTAGCAAGCTGCAGACCTTGTGGTGCAGGCTTGATACACATCGAAGTTTGAAGAAAAATGAAAGCTCAAAGAGAAATTCGGAAACTAAGTCAAAGGGCTGTAGAATCGATCTAAGAAGCAGGAACCCAATATATTTTTATATAACTTTTCCCTTGATGTAACCATGGATTTGGATCTTGTAATAAACGAAATTATGGATATGGCTCCTTTTGTAACAACTTATTGTATGTATAGAAAAATTATTCTTGAATATAATTTAGATTCTTCCATGGACACTTGTGAACATGTAAATCTCTTTATGACTTAGAAATGCGGTGGTAAGCTTATGATGGCATGGTTAATAGAATCTTGTGATATGTTCTTAGTCAAAAGTCCGATTGGTCGAATGTCCATAGTTGACTGAAAAGTCAACTGCTGACTCATGTAGTTTTTCCCTTCTTTTAAATACTTTTCGATGTAACTTCACTTGTAATTTATGATGGATTGGATGGTGAATGAAACTGTATGGACTTATTCTTCAAATGCTAAGAAACTTCCTCCTTTCTTTGAACATAATTTTCCAAGCCTTTCCTCCTTTTTTCCCGATTTGTGTGTTTGTACCAAGAGAAACATACTCAAATGAATTGAGCCCATAACTTGTAATGGAAACACTCTGAACGGACCAATGCTTGTAGCACAACTAATTCATCCAAATGAATCAGTGCTCCCGACTATAATAATAAACTTAGGATCAAGTGCCCCTTCCATTATGCTCGTTTTAAGACCTTGTGAGATCCCAATGCTCAGTTATTAACTACATGAATGCATGATTTTATTTATGACCTAAGATGTAAATGAATGAGATATGTAAGCCAATTAAGAAAAATTAGATGGGCAAATTTTGGGGTGCAACAGGAGTGATTAAATAAGTGATAAGCATTTAATTCAAATATGTTTTGTTTGTTCAATTGGATTGATTAAATAAGTGGGGCTGCTTATAGACAGGAGCTTATGAGATAACAACAAGATGGACAATGGTTATGAAATTCACGCTACTTCCATGGAAACCCGAATTGGTCTTTACAGGAACATCTCTCATGGGTGTTAACCCACAAAATGGCAAGTTTTGTAGCCATCTGGTAAGCTCTTCCAACTATTCTCCATCCATGGTTTCATCTCATCTTGCTAATTTTACTTCTTATTCATCAATTTCACAGGACTTTTGGGATTCACTAAATAAAAACGATTATTTTTCCCTTGAAGGTTTGTGGGATGTTTTCAGACAGGTACCATTTTATTTCACCCTTCGACATTGTTTAAATCCACTCTAGTTGTTACTACTATCAAGATCTTATATTTTGCAGTTGAGGATTTACAAGACACCAGAATTGGAATCACCCAAATATCAAATATTGAAAAGGACACGAAATTATGAGGTCACCCTTCTCATTCATATATTATACATTCATATCTCACATACTAATCTCTTTAAGTAATCAAATTTTGCTCTAATTAATACTCATCAAAACCTAAACTTCACAACCTTTTATGAAAACTGCACCACAAACGCCATCAAACGTTAATACAGGAGGATTATAATCCAATTAATTCATATATTTTTGAATGGCATAACAGGTTAGACAGTATGATCCGTTCGTAGTAGTAGAAACCAACGGAGACAAGCTATCTGGGAATACTGGCTTTAATGATGTTGCTGGGTAAGATTTTATACATCAAATAAAGCTATCAATTATTTAGTGCATGTTTGATTTGGGTTTTGGAAAGGCCAAAAGCAATTCTAGAGGTGTAGAACTGATTCTGGATGATTTTAAGAATGTTTGGTTAGGCAAAAGTAGAATTGATTCTGTCTCCAGAATTGATTCTACTTGAAGCTAGAATTTGTAGCTTCTGCCTCCAGAATTGATTCTGGATGATTTATACACTGTAATTTATTGTTCAACTCACTTTTACATAAATGTATCCAAACATAAATCAATTATGTTAAACTCAATTCTGCTAGAATCAATTCTGTCTCACCCAATCCAAACACACCCTTAGTCTTTGGGTCTCTATTTCATTTCAGATAATCCGTACATGTTAAAAACATTCCTACGCAGATATATATTTGGAAAGAATTCAACAGCAGAAAAGATACCAATGACTACTCCTGTCTTCACTCAAGCCATTGATCCTAATTTGTCCAAAGTTTCAATCCAAATAGTTCTTCCATCAGACAAAGAAACAAAGAGGTATTTATCTGAATTCCAAAGACTTTTGTTCCAAGAGATACATACATGTCCGTTGTTCTTAATAAAGAAATGCAGTTATTTGATAGGAGCAATATATTTAGTTGAATTAAGATTGATCATACTTACAGAGTTAGAGTTTAATCTTTTGACCAGTTTACCAAATCCTAATCAAGAAACAATTAGTGTGAGAAAGGTAGAAGGAGGCATTGCTGCAGTGATAAAGTTTAGTGGAAAACCCACAGAAGATGTTGTTCTCGAAAAGGAGAAAATCTTGCGTTCAAATATCATTAAAGACGGTCTTAAACCTAAGGCTGGTTGTTTGCTTGCCCGGTACAATGATCCAGGTCGAACATGGAACTTTATAATGGTATGCTAAAAAAATACTTTTTTGATTGTTCTCAATTGGTTCCCTCTATTTCTTTAGTTTAAAGCTACCTATGAATTTCAATCCTCAAATATTAATTTAATTTCCCACTAATTTTAAATTTTTCCCTCATTACCTGTGTTATAAAGTATTTTATTCTAATGCAACTGAATATGAACACGATCAGCAATGATGTTACCGCAAAACTGATATTTGTGGTTTTTGACATTGAAGAGGAATGAAGTGCTCATTTGGCTAGACGACTTCTCATTGGATTAGTACTCATGGCTTCTCTTTTTCAAGGATGCTCCAGAAAGTAAATTTTTTCTTATTGGATTAGTTCTCATGGCTTCTCTTTTTCAAGGACGCTCCAGAAAGTAAATTTTTTCTTCTTAAATATCATTTTCCCTCTGCAAGTTTTTCTATCTTTATGTCATTCTCTTTTGTCTGTCTGAATACATGAAATGTAATGTTATAAATCATCTTTATGTTCAAGGAGTGATGTGTGGAACCAAAAACAGACATTTTAATAACTATAGGGACGAATGAAGTGCATGCTCATTAGTTGTCACTGATCAAATTGTAAAAGAATAACAATGTACATTAAGCTTCAACTTATTCCTTACTATCCGCAGTTTTTGTTTTTATTACAAATTATATCTGTAGTTTATATAGAACAAAAATCCCTTGTACTCCCTTTAATATCTTTTGATTATAAAAAAAACCTTATTTTATCACTGTATCCAATTTTAAAGGAGTTTATTTATAATAATGAGATGTTATTTTCTTTATTGTGTAGTAGAAGTCGACCTCTTATTAATACTATTCATTCATGTTGAGAGATGAAAAATCTTTGAATTTTTGTATGACGAGCAATCATTAGAGAATTATAGAAGTAACTGAATATGAGATATCTTCTTAAAAGTTATAAAGATTAAAGTCAGCACAGAAAATACTCTTATTTCAAGAAACAAGATGCAGATGATTAAACATTGTTTGATTCTTTGCTGCATTTTCCAACTTGTATGCTGAATTGTAAAGGCAATTGCCAATGTGGCTGGCCCCAAGTCTGCATCAGGCTAATCCAAGAGAAGACCACCAGAGTTTAGTACGCAAAAGCTAATTATTATGCTCATAGATTAGTAGAGTCTTGAGCAAACTAGTAAGAGTGTATTATTTGATCCTTGGAATTACTTTGTTTTTAATTTCCTCTTAAGCATTAGGCTAATCTTAAATGCACTTGACTAATTTATATGATGAAAACTCATGAATTGTTTGCTGAAGGATAGAAAAACACTTAGAAAGGGGGGGTTTGAATAAGTGTAGTCTTAAAAACTTGAACGATAAAAACAAATTGCACAGTTATTTTTATCCTGGTTCGTTGTTAACTAAACTACTCCAGTCCACCCCCACAGAGTGATTTACCTCACCTGAGGATTTAATCCACTAATCGCAACAGATTACAATGGTTTTCCACTTAGCCCACGACTAAGTCTTCTAGAGTATCCTGATCACAACCTGATCACTCTAGGAACAAATGCTTAGACACAAGCTAAGACTTTCTTAGAGTATCCTGACCACCACGTGATCACTCTAATTACAACTGCTTAGACACAAGCTAAGACTTCCTAGAGTATCCTGATCAACACTTGATCACTCTAGTTACTTACTAATTAATGTAATCAATTCTAAGAGTATTACAATGCTTCTGAAAAGCTATAATCACAACAGTGATATTTCTCTTAACGTTTAAGCTTAATCTCACTAATATATTACAACAGCAATGTATTGAGCTTTGATGAAGATGAAGTTTCTGAGCTTTGATTTGAACAGCAATTCAGCAAGTTTTTCAGAATGAGTTTGTTCAGGATTGGTAACCTTGCTTCTCATCAGAACTTCATATTTATAGGCACTTGAGAAGATGACCGTTGGGAGCATTTAATGCTTTGCGTGTTCCGTACAGCATTGCATTTAATGTTTCACGCTTTTGTCAACTACCTCGAGCCTTGTTCACGCTGTGTCTACTGACGTTGCCTTTAATAGCTTCCAACGTTCCTTTTGTCAGTCAGCATAGCCTGCCACCTGTACTTTCTTCTGATCTGACGTTTGTGTATACAACGTTTGAATATCATCAGAGTCAAACAGCTTGGTGCATAGCATCTTCTTGTCTTCTGACCTTGAAGTGCTTCTGAGCGTGATACCATGAGAACTTCAGTGCTTCTGCTTCTGATCTCAAGTTCTTCTGATGCTTCCATAGACCCATGTTCTGATTCTGCCTTGACCATCTTCTGATGTCTCGCCAGACCATGTTCTGATGTTGCATGCTGAACCTTCTGAGACAAAGCTTCTGAGCGCTGATTTGTGCATACTCTTTATATATTTCCTGAAAGGGAAATTGCAATGTATTAGAGTACCACATTATCTCACACAAAATTCATATCCTTGTTATCATCAAAACTAAGAATATTGATCGGAACAAATCTTGTTCTAACAATCTCCCCCTTTTTGATGATGACAAAAACATATATAAATGATATGAATTTGCGATCAGAAAGAGCAGACGGCTAAAGACAATTTACACAGCTATAGCATAAGCATGTGAATATGTCTCCCCCTGAGATTAACAATCTCCCCCTGAGATGAATAATCTCCCCCTGAAATTAATACTAGAAGAATTTTAATAATAAAAGACTTCCCTGATTATTTCGGTAGAGACGTTCACAGTGCTTGATCTTTAGAACATTCATGACTTCTGATTTCTGCTTCCATAGGACAGCTTCAGAACTTTGAATTTCTTTGATCTTCAGAACATTCACAGCTTCTGATTCCTGCTTCCATCGGACAGCTTCAGAACTTGAATTTCGTTGATCTTCAGAACATTCACAGCTTCTGATTCCTGCTTCCATCGGACAGCTTCAGAACTTGAATTTCTTTGATCTTCAGAACATTCACAGCTTCTGATTCTTGCTTCCATTTGGACAGCTTCAGAGCTTGAATTTCTTCTTTCATCACTTCATGCTAGATTGTATCAGAACATTGTTGAATGTACCAGAGCATCATCAGAGCATCTCTACATCCTGAAATGTTACAGAACAAAACTAAACGACAAAAGTCAGCATGAATGAATCAGAACATAAAATATGTTTCAGAACACATAATATGTATCAGAGCCATATAAGCCATATAGAATGTATCAGAACAAATAGACATTCAGAATCAGATCATATTCTATCATCAGAATATTTGAACATTCTTCCTTCTTGCTTCTGATTCTGAAGCTTCATAGCACTCAGCTTGCTTCAAGAATCCAAGAACTTGATTTATCTTGTTGCTTCTTATGTTGCTCTTTAAAGAGAATCTTCAATTCCTGCAACAACACAACTTAAAGAATAGAACTTTGCAAGTTCTGTTAGTAAAGCAACTGATTAAATCAAATCATTTATCACATATTTCTCCCCCTTTTTGTCATATCATCAAAAACATAAAAGATTCAGATAAAAACAAAAAGAAACACACGGAAGAAAAGGATGATTTTCATTTTAGTTCAAACAGACAAGTACAGAAGTACACGAAGAGAAGGAAAACAAGATGCATAAAACAGATGCAGCAAAAGCAAAAACAAAACAACTAAGACTCAATCTAAGATGACCCTAGCCTTGACAAGATCTTGGCCAGCATCTCTTGAACCCCATTGTTGTGCTCATTCTGCTTCTCTATGAAAGCTCTAAACTCAGCATTGACTGAGCTTTGCTCATCCTGGTTCTTCTGAAGAACTTCCAGAGTCTTTGCAAGACGGGAAGGTTCATCAGAAGAAGCTTCACAGCTTCTATCCAATGGGATGGCATAGTGATCTGTAGCTTCCATTAATAGATCATTTGCAGGGATTTCCTCAACAGGAACTGATTCAGCAACATGATCTTCTACATCTGCTTCTTTCATAGAAGCATCTTCATATTCTGCAGCTGGAATCTCAGAATCTCCATTCTCAAGTGCCTGAAGAATGGCAGCTAGATTCCTGGGGGCAGAAGGACCTTCAACTTCTGGTGGGTCAACAACTTCTGGAATGACCAAGCTTGGGTCTTCCTTAGAAGGGTTTTCCCTCAGAAAGTCAAAGAGGGTCTTGAAATCCCCGAGTAGAACTGGATATTGAGGTATCCAGACAACAATCTCCCTGCAAGGGTTGGCTTCCAATGCAGCAGCCAGTTTTGCTTCTTCCATCTCATCCACAAACTGCTTCTCCTCAGCAGCAACACAATTTCTGAGAGGATGGTAGTATATGCCATTATCACCCTCCAGAAGGTAACCAGGGTAACCAGGGGCAGCAGCCACTAGTCTTTTCTGTACTCCCATTGCTTCTACTTGAAAATCCTTGCGATAGCTTTTCCAGAGATTTCTTGTAGACACATCATCCAGACCATTTAGAAAGGCATCCTTCAGAAGGTCTAGATTTCTAATCACCTCATGTCTGAAAATTTCCAGGTAGGTATAGGGTTCAGGTTCAGGCGGATTGAAGGTGAATTTGTAGTCAGGGTAGAGAAGACAGTAGGGTTTGGATTTTCTGGTAGGTAAGGGATGGGATATAGAAGGTGGAGGTGCGGTGGATGAGGAAGAAGGGATATCTGAGAGAATGATTGATGAGGATGGAATATCAGCAAGGATAGATTGAGGAGAGGATGGAGTATTTGTAAAGGGAATTGGTGAGAAAGATTTATCAGAAGGAGTTGGGGGAAGAATACTTAGAGGTGTGGGGTTTAGAATGGGAGAGGAGAAGGATGATGGAGAAGGATTTGGTAAAGTGAAGTTTACTTTTGGTTCAGATGGAGGTGATTGGAGAGATGGTTTAGGGACAGAAGGAGGTGGAGTAAAAACCTGCCTGGAGATTTGTACGGAAGAAGAAGATCTGGTTCTGCGAAAGGAATCTCTGATCCTTTTATCCCTTCGTTCTTCAGAGTCCACCTTGTCAGGATCATAGGTGACTCTCAACTTCTTGGCTTTCTTAACCTCATCTTCTCGGGCTTTTCTTTTTAGCCTAGCCTTTAGTTCCTTCTGATCCTTCTTCAGAAGATCAGCCTTGGACGGAAGTACTCTGCCACGGATCCAAGCAGGATCAATATCTGATTGCTTCCTAACACAATCTTCCAGGTAAAGCTTGACAACCTGATGCAGTTCTTTTTGAAACAAAGAGGCAAAGCCTTCAACAGCAACTCTTCTTGACAGGATGTCAAGAAAGCTTATGCACACAGAAGGTACATTTTGAATGAGTTCCAGTCTGAACAAATCCACACCATTGAAAATGGGACCTTGAACTACTCCAAGAAAATGGGACGCATTGAGTTTTCTGATGGAGTCCAGCACATTGCTTTCAATCAGAATGTCTGAAATCATTCTTCCAAAAGGAATAGTCGTTCTTGGAATATGAGGGTACTTTGCTCTTTCGTCTTCTCTTGACTCAAAGATAGAAGTCTTCAGATTCTCAAACAGAATATGAGAGATGTTGATCTCAGTCTTTTTGCCAATGCAGAAAAGAGTATACTTGTGATCCGGACTGATGTAGGAGGAGGAGAGCATCCTCTTTCTATGGTGAAGGGAACCCAAAATAATCTCAGCCCATACTTTATAAAACGGCCTTAAGGTGCCCGTGTTATTTGAGTCAATTCCAAAGGTCAGAGAGATTTGTTGTTCAACTTTAGACCAGTCAACTGTTGCATGACGAAAACCAGACCAACCTTCTTCATCATTCAGATTGTACAGCTTCCTGATGAGCTTTTCAGTGATAACCACTTCATGCCCTAGCACGAATGAAATGATGGCAGTTGGGGTAACCGTTGCATGTACCCAGAAATCCTTCACAAGTTCAGGAAAAATTGGACCAACCAATCTATCAAGATATTTAGACCATCCTTGCTCAAAGATTCTTGCATCACACTTAAAGCCATTTGCTTTTAGGTTGTTGATGTCCACGTCAGATTCACATAGAACTTCCAGTTCTTCCGTGGGTATTAAGCATGTTTTCAAAGGAGCATACTCATATTTGCGTAGAAGGATCTGTGTAGAAGTGAGTCTTTCTTTTGAATTTGATGAACAAGAAGATGAGTTCATGATGATTATGCTTTGAGATCAAATCAAAAACTAGGGTTTAAAAAAAACAGATGCAACGAAAGGGATGCACAAAAAGAGAGAGAGAGAGAGAGAGAGAGAGAGAGAGAGAGAGAGAGAGAGAGAGAGAGAGAGAGAGAGAGAGAGAGAGAGAGAAAGAAGGAATGAAGGTGAAGCGGGTTATTTAAATGATTTGAAAATAACGAAATCATTATGCATTTAATGAGAAATGACATTAGGAGAGAGAACACGGTAAATGAAATGATTTAACACAGTTACCTAGGTCGGTGTCTTTTCAACTGCACGCTTTATACTAACCGTACATACACGTGTTCACCATCAGATGATAGATGACAGCTGTAACATTTTTTGAATTGACTTTACGCCTTCTGATTCTGATCACTGCTTCTGATTGTCATTTTTAAGAAATGATCTGGTTCTGATAGGATGATCTTTCTTCCCAAGAATCACATCTTCTGAATGAGCTGAGGCAAGTCTAGGTGATCTTCTGACTGTTGGCTCTTCAGAAATCCTGAGATTCTCTAAAGATGCAGCAACTTGATCTTCTGATCCATTGCTTCTGAGACTGCCAGCATCTGCAGCTTTGCTTCTTGGTTCTACAGCTTCTGATATATCAATATCTATATCTGCAAAATTCTCAAACTGCTTTGGTTTTTCAAGACCAAGCTTATCATCAAACCTGATATTGATTGATTCTTCTACAATCAATGTTTCAGTATTGTATACTCTGTAGCCTTTAGAGCGTTCAGAATATCCAAGAAGGAAACACTTTTGTGCCTTAGAATCAAACTTACCAAGATGATCTTTAGTGTTCAGAATAAAACATACACATCCAAAAGGATGGAAATATGAAATGTTGGGCTTTCTGTTCTTCCACAATTCATAAGGAGTCTTATTTAGAATAGGTCTTATAGAGATTCTATTCTGAATATAACACGCAGTGTTTATTGCTTCTGCCCAGAAATGCTTAGCCATATTGGTTTCATTGATCATGGTTCTGGCCATTTCTTGTAGAGTCCTATTCTTTCGTTCTACAACTCCGTTTTGTTGTGGAGTTCTAGGACAAGAGAAATCATGGGCAATACCATTTTCTTTGAAGAACTCCTCAAAGAAATTGTTCTCAAATTCACCACCATGATCACTTCTAACCTTTAGGATTTTACACTCTTTCTCAGATTGGATCTGAGTGCAGAATTCAAAGAACGCTGAATGAGACTCATCCTTGTGTTTCAATAACTTTACCCATGTCCAGCGGCTATAATCATCAACGATGACTAATCCATATTTCTTTCCTCTGAATGATGCTGTTTTGACTGGGCCAAACAGATCAATGTGCAAGAGTTCTAACGGCCTTGAGGTAGAAACAACATTCTTAGACTTGAATGCAGGTCTGGAGAACTTGCCCTTCTGACATGCTTCACAAAGAGCATCTGATTTGAATTTCAGATTTGGGAGTCCTCTGACCAGATTTAGTTTGTTAATCTGAGAATGTTATAAATGTTGTTCTTCCTCTTTCCTGTAAATAGGATTGAGCCATCCTTCTGACTTACAGCCTTGCAAGACTTTTGATTGAAGATTATATCATAACCATTGTCACTTAATTAACTTATGGACAATAAGTTATGCGTTAATCCTTCAACAAGAAGTACATTAGTTATGGAAGGAGAGTTACCAAGACTAATGGTTCCAGAGCCAATGATTTTGCCCTTCTGATCTCCTCCAAACTTGACTTCTCCACCTGGTTTAAGCACCAGGTCTTGGAATGTAGACCTTCTTCCCGTCATGTGTCGCGAGCACCCAGAGTCCAGGTACCATGACATTTTGCTTTTTGTCCTGTTTGCCTCCAAGGATATCTGCAACAGAAATTATCTTTTCCTTAGGTACCCACAATTTCTTGGGTCCTTTCTTGTTAGTTCTCCTCAAGTTCGGATTGAACTTGGGTTTAGCAAAATATTTAACAGGAGGAACAGCATGATATTCTTTAGGTTTGTCAGCATGATATTTCTTAGGATGTGTCACATGCTTCTTGGTGTGAACAGTGTTAAACTTCTGTGCATGTGAAGTGAGCCTAATATCATGTGCATGGCCATATTTGAACTGATCATACAATGGCTTGTATGTGATCTTCAGATCATCAATAAGTTCAAATTTATGTGAGGTATCACCCTTATAGCCAAAACCAAACCTTCTGTTTCCAGAAACACCATATATCATAGAAGCAAGATGACTTCTGCCAATACTTCTAGATAAGAACTTTCTGAAGCTCGAGTCATATTCTTTCAGAATATGATTCATGCTAGGAATGGATTTTTCTGTTTCAGAAGGAGATCCACTATCTTTGGATAGATTTAAAACTTTTTCCTTCAGTTCAGAATTTTCCACATCCAGCTTCTTAGTTTCAAATTCAAACTGCTTCTTCAGCTTTTTGTATTTGATACTAAGATGAGCCTTGAGTTCCAGAAGTTCTGTTAAACTGGAAACTAACTCTTCTCTAGATAGTTCAGAAAATACCTCTTCAGAATTTGATTCTGATGTAGATTATGATCCATCATCTTCTGTAGCCATCAACGCGAAGTTGGCCTGCTCTCCTTCAGAGTCTGATTCTGATTCTGATTCAGAATCATCCCATGTTTCCATAAGACCTTTCTTCTTATGAAACTTCTTCTTGGGATTCTCCTTCTGAAGTTTTGGACACTCGTTCTTGTAATGTCCAGGCTCATTGCACTCATAGCAGACAACCTTCTTCTTGTCAGATCTTCTGTCACCAGAAGATTCTCCTTGTTCAAATCTCTTTGAACTTCTGAAGCCTCTGAACTTCCTTTGCTTGCTCTTCCAGAGTTGGTTTACTCTTCAGGAGATCATGGACAGTTCATCTTCTTCTTCAGATTCTGATTCTTCAGGATCTTCTTCTCTAGCCTGAAATGCGTTATTGCATTTTTTAACATTAGATTTTAATGCAATAGACTTACCTTTCTTCTGAGGTTCATTTGCGTCAAGTTCAATCTCATGACTCCTCAGGGCACTGATAAGCTCTTCCAAAGAAACTTTATTCAGATTCTTGGCAATCTTGAATGCAGTCACCATTGGACCCCATCTTCTGCGTAAGCTTCTGATGATCTTCTTTACATGATCAGCTTTGGTGTAGTCTTTGTCCAGAACTCTTAATCCAGCAGTCAGAGTTTGAAATCTTGAAAACATCTTCTCAATGTCTTCATCATCCTCCATCTTGAAGGCTTCATACTTCTGGATTAGTGCAAGAGCTTTGGTCTCCTTGACTTGAGCATTTCCTTCATGAGTCATTTTCAAGGACTCATATATGTCATGAGCCGTTTCCCTGTTAGATATCTTCTCATACTCAGCATGAGAGATAGCATTCAGCAAAACAGTCCTGCATTTGTGATGATTTTTGAAATCTTTCTTTTGATCATCAGTCATTTCGCTTCTCGTGAGCCTTACACCAGTAGCTTTAACAGGATGTTTGTAACCATCCAACAGAAGATCCCATAGATCAGCATCCAGACCAAGAAAGTAACTTTCCAGTTTATCTTTCTAGTATTCAAAGTTTTCACCATCAAATACTGGTGGTCTAGTATAACCATTGTTATCGTTGTATTGCTCAGCAGAGCCAGATGTAGATGCAGTTGGATTTGTTTGAACTTCACCAGCCATCTTTTACTGAAGCGTTTTTCTCTTCCTGAATCTTTTCTAAACACGGTTAAGTGCTTGCACCTTAGAACCGGCGCTCTGATGCCAATTGAAGGATAGAAAAACACTTAGAAAGGGGGGGTTTGAATAAGTGTAGTCTTAAAAACTTGAACGATAAAAACAAATTGCACAGTTATTTTTATCCTGGTTCGTTGTTAACTAAACTACTCCAGTCCACCCCCACGGAGTGATTTACCTCACCTGAGGATTTAATCCACTAATCGCAACAGATTACAATGGTTTTCCACTTAGCCCACGACTAAGTCTTCTAGAGTATCCTGATCACAACCTGATCACTCTAGGAACAAATGCTTAGACACAAGCTAAGACTTTCTTAGAGTATCCTGACCACCACGTGATCACTCTAATTACAACTGCTTAGACACAAGCTAAGACTTCCTAGAGTATCCTGATCAACACTTGATCACTCTAGTTACTTACAAATTAATGTAATCAATTCTAAGAGTATTACAATGCTTCTGAAAAGCTATAATCACAACAGTGATATTTCTCTTAACGTTTAAGCTTAATCTCACTAATATATTACAACAGCAATGTAGTGAGCTTTGATGAAGATGAAGTTTCTGAGCTTTGATTTGAACAGCAATTCAGCAAGTTTTTCAGAATGAGTTTGTTCAGGATTGGTAACCTTGCTTCTCATCAGAACTTCATATTTATAGGCACTTGAGAAGATGA
This sequence comes from Vicia villosa, assembly GCF_029867415.1. Classification (NCBI taxonomy): domain Eukaryota; kingdom Viridiplantae; phylum Streptophyta; class Magnoliopsida; order Fabales; family Fabaceae; genus Vicia; species Vicia villosa. The sequence continues at coordinate 153,879 of NW_026706272.1, forward strand.
CCGTTGGGAGCATTTAATGCTTTGCGTGTTCCGTACAACATTGCATTTAATGTTTCACGCTTTTGTCAACTACCTCGAGCCTTGTTCACGCTGTGTCTACTGACGTTGCCTTTAATAGCTTCCAACGTTCCTTTTGTCAGTCAGCGTAGCCTGCCACCTGTACTTTCTTCTGATCTGACGTTTGTGTATACAACGTTTGAATATCATCAGAGTCAAACAGCTTGGTGCATAGCATCTTCTTGTCTTCTGACCTTGAAGTGCTTCTGAGCGTGATACCATGAGAACTTCAGTGCTTCTGCTTCTGATCTCAAGTTCTTCTGATGCTTCCATAGACCCATGTTGTGATTCTGCCTTGACCATCTTCTGATGTCTCGCCAGACCATGTTCTGATGTTGCATGCTGAACCTTCTGAGATAAAGCTTCTGAGCGCTGATTTGTGCATACTCTTTATATATTTCCTGAAAGGGAAATTGCAATGTATTAGAGTACCACATTATCTCACACAAAATTCATATCCTTGTTATCATCAAAACTAAGAATATTGATCAGAACAAATCTTGTTCTAACATTTGCTTCGTCATCTTTGCAATTGATAATGTCACGGTTTGTCTTTTTATACATATTAAAGAAAACCTTCTTTAAGAGACATGTTATCAATTACTTGTTGATCGTACCTGATCAGACGTATCGTCAAGGCCTGCTCGGAATTGGATATTTGAGAAGTGAACGGGGGGTCTGCAAAGTACTCTGATGCTAAAGTAAGAAGACGAGCAATCAGAGTGTAAGTACGAGCTAAAGGTTAGAAGAGAAAGAATACCTGACCCTCTAGTGAAAAATGGTATTTATAGCCCCCAGCGCTGGGCCATGATCTCGCTACTGGGCAGGATTTCCAAGCCCAACTAGGAGACTGCCAGGTTTCCTAGGCGGAAATATTGGAGATGCGTGAGTGCTCTCCGTCCTGGTCAACCACTCCGAAGTTCAAGAGAGACGCGGTCTTTTAGGGACCACATGGACTCCGTATTATTCGGGGGGGTTGGATGTGAAAGAACCCTATGAGGAGAAGGGTCCTCGGCGGAAAAGGTGCTCGCGGGGAGCACGCTTGACACGCTTGGGTCTAGGAGAGGAGGTAAGTCCTCGTCAGTTGGGGATCAAATAGCCCGCAGGGAGCACTTATGTCGGGCATAGAATAGACGAGCACTGTTTGCTCCTTATGGGTCCAGGGATGGTTTGGGCCTCCAAGGTTAAGTGGGCCGAAGGTAGATTGGGCCGAATCTTGGCCCAGTCCAAAACAGGAGCCCCCCAAGCTGGAGTTTCCGAGCAGGAAGCTTCGGCTTTGCTAGTACTCGGCCCATGCTCAGTTGGTCTCCGTCTATATGTTATGCTCGGACGAAGTCGTTCTTGAGAAGAAGGTGTAGAGACGCGCGTGCTGATCACGCGCTGACGTGGCAGCTAACCGCAGAGGCAATGATTGCCTAGGGTTAGGTGACGGCGCCTAGGGAGGGTGCGTCAATCCAAGGTGACGTTTGGTATTCCGAGCGTCCCTCTATAAAGGGGCTCAAAACCCCTTATTTAGGGTTTTACACTCTTTGATTTCGTCCTCGGCACAGATTAGAAGCTTCTCAGAATCTTAGTGTTTCAACAACGTCCATTGAAGAATCACGCTTCAGTTTGCTTGAATCATGTCAACAACAGGTACGATTATGACTCCAACTCGTGATTTCAAATGCTTTTTGTTGATTTTAGGGGGTTTGCAGAATGCATCCTCGCTGCTTTCATCGTCTAGGTAGGCAGTTTCTCTTAGTGAGATTCAAAGACCTCATCATCTCCCCGGGTTATTCAAGCGATGCTCGAGAATGAGTCATTAATTAGTTGATTTTTTTCGTTACTGCCCGGTGCCTTCATGATTTGGCTCGGCAAGCTCATGGGTTTGGTCGGTACCTTCATGCTTTTCTTCGGGAACTACCAGCTCCAGATCGGCTTACTCACAATTATGCCCGACACCTTCAAGAATTTTCTCAGACAAGTTACGTAGGGCCCGGGTGTGCATTGTGTTTAATTTTCTGTTAAGTTTAATTGGGCTGAGTCCTCGGTTGGTGGACAAGAATGTCCTTGAAGAGGGGTGTAGCCGGGGGCTCTACTGCTCGCCGCTCTACCCTTTCACTTGTGTTGCGATGGAAGGGTGGATTTGATGAACCGTCGAATTCATTTTTTCCTTCTGCGTGCAGGTGAATCCAGTTCGGGGTCTAGCTCGGCATCTAGCTCGGAGTCTAGTTCGTGGTCTAGTTCGCGGGATACGACCACGACCAGCTCGGAGGTCGAGGAGATCGAGGTCGAGAACTCGCACCTCTTTGTGATAGAAGAGGATGAAGAACAGGGGGTCCTTCCGACTCTGAAGCTGAGGAGGATGTTCCCCCGGCTCCGCTCTTCGATTATGATTGCGAGGTTGATTTTGACTCGGTGGGCGACGAGCCTATGACCGTGGTCTCTCGATTCACTGAGTCTCTGAGTGGGGCTTTCAGGGAGGTTGAAGACCGGGGACCCAGCGACGAGTTAAATTTCCAGGTTGGTTGCCCGTCTGTAGACGAGCGGATTTGTTCTCGTTTTGAAGGGGACAGTTTCGCCATGTATGATTATGTGTTCAGGGAGCTCGGATTTCGTCTACCCTTCTCCAGTTTCCAAATTTCTCTGTTGGCCAGTCTCGCCTTGGCTCCGTCCCAACTGCATCCGAATGCCTTCGCTTTCATGCGGGCTTTCGAGATTGTCTGTGATTACCTGGGCATTGGTGCTATAACTAGGGGTGATCAAAACCAAACCAACCCAATAGAAAACCGCAAACCAAACCAAACCAAACCGAAACCGCAAAAAACCGCATTTGGTTCGGATTAGTTCGGGTCAGTTTTTACAAAACCGCACAGTTCAGTTCGGTTTACGGTTTGTATTCTGTAAACCGAACCAAACCGAATCAAACCGCACTATGTTACAACCTAAATTTTACTAACTCACATCCAACCCAAACTTAAACTTATTATACATTAGCATTATGATTACGAACAATTTTCTCATCCTTACACATATAATTTCAGTCCCGATCTTCTAAAATCTCTAATAACATTATCTCACCTTCTTTGCCACATACATCTTCTCTCTTCTTCTATAATCTCTAATCTCTTATATTCTTTCTTTTTCACCTTCTCATTTTTATGTAAATGTTCCGTATTTCAGTTTCATTTTTATTGCATATCTTCTTCTCTAATCTCTCAACACTTTTTTTCTTTTTCACTTTCACTAATCTTTCGTCTCTTCAATTTTTTTGTTTCGTTATAATAATTTTTATATTGTTTTATGCTATTATTTTATGTTTAATATTCCACTTTTGTCTAATTTAATTTTTACATATTAAATGGAAAATTGTTGTCAAAATATGACGAGTTTTGTTGTTATTTGATAGTGTATGAATGTATAAATACAAAATTATGTTATCATCTATATGTGTATGTATGGCTCAATAAAATATTTGTAAAAAACCGAACCGAACCAAACCGCATTAGTTTGGTTTGGTTTGGTTCGGATTTTTTTTAAAAGCCAACCGAACCGAACCAAACCAAACCGCACTATTTTTTCTCTTGCGGTTCGGATGATTTTTTTCGTCAAAACCGCCCAAAACGCACCGCGAGCACCCCTAGCTATAACTGCCTTGTTCGGCCGTTGTTTCCGCGTCCAAAGGCAATCGGCTGACGAGCGCTTCAGTTGGGTCTTTTTCAAGAACACCGACCGAAAGCTCTTCAAAATGTATGTTGATTTGGTCAAGGATTTCAAGGACCGTTACTACGTCGTTCGTCTGCATAGCCAGACAGCGTACACTTCTTTGTCTAAGTTGGTGACGGTGCACGGTGAGGACGGTACCCCGGAGCGGGATGAGGCCGGGGAGGTGAGGACGAAGCTCTGCAGTATGTTTCCCTTCTTTTGGTGGAATGGTCATTTCAATGCCCTTCCTAAGCACTATGCCTGGGAAGATGAAGAGCTGGACGAGCAGGATGCAGCGTCGTACGCGGTTCTATGCAAATATGTGGACAGCTTTACTATGCCTCAGTGGGTGACGAGGACCGGCGAGCCCATTCTGAACGAGGAGGGCGAAGTGAAGGTTGAGGCGCGGGCGATAAATACGAAGGCCCTTTTGTCGTGCAAGACACCCGAGGAAACCCGGGCGCTGCTAGGTTGTACTCGGGTTATTTTTCGTCTGAGTCTTCTGATTGATGTTTCCGCTAACTTGTTTGTTTTGTTTTTCAGATGCCATGCCGACGAAGGATGATAAGCTAATGAAGATAACTCAAGATGCCCGGAGGCTCCGAGCAAAGAAATCTCGGACAGGAGGTCCGGGTGATAACTCAGGATCGGATGGTTCTCCCCTGGTGAACTTGGAGGCCGAGAGGACTCCGAAGAGACAGTGCCAGGCAGAGGCGGCTGGCGAAGAGACGTCAAGTTTGGGGCCTGATCGTGCGTTTGTGCTCCCTCCTTGCTTCAAAGACGGACAGTACCTTGAGTGATATCCTCTGTCGGTCTCCCCGGATGAGGCTCGGTGGATAGAAGAGATGGACACTCCTGCCCACCTCAAACAGCTTACTAGTGATAGTGCAGCTGTTACGAGGGTCTTAGGAATGGCCCCGGTGCTCGCCAGGGGGAGCACCGTTTCTGCCGATGCGCTGAAGAAGGCGGAGTCGGACAAGAAAGCTGCCGAGGACAAGGTGGCCAAGATGGAGGCTGCTCGGGAAAGGGTGAAGAAGAAGGTCGAGGAGGCTTTGAAGAAAAAGGACGAAGAGCTGGCGGCGGAGAAGAAAAAGTTTGCCGATCTCGAGTTGTCCTGGGCGCCGACGGCGGAGGAGTCTGACGATGTAGCTGGACAGAAATCCAGGGCCGAGTTTGTCGAGAAGATTGATAGCCTTAAGCTCGACCTTGCCGAGATAGCTGAAGCTGGGTTCAGCCAGGCAGTTGAGTAGTTGAGGCTTCTGAACCCAGAGTAGAAGGTGGACAACGTCGGACTCTCGTCGAGGATCGTGGATGGACAGCTAGTGCCTGACTCTCCGGCCGAGGATGAATGATTCTGTTGGTTTTACTACTTTGGGTCTGCGTGCCCGTGTTTGCTCGGCCTGTGCGCCATATTATTTTTTCTTTCTTGATATTGGGCTTTGCCCGGCTTATTTGGGGGTCTGCGCGCCCGTCAATTTTTGTAATCTCTGAATACTACCAGCCATTTTGGTCGGGCTTTTTAACCTTTAAATTTATTCCTATTTTGCAATCTTTGCTTGTGTTCGACTTTCTTCTGTGTGTTTAGAATGCCTAACGTTTCAGAAATATTTGTGATTGGATTATGCCCAACAATCCGTGCGATTGTTATCATACTTAGAAATATTTGCTACGGGATTGTGTTCGACAACTGATGGTCGTCAATATGTGCGAGTATTATCACACTTAGGAATATCCGTTGTTGGACTTTGCTCGACAACCGATGGTCGTCAATACGTGCGAATGTTATCACGCTTAGGAATATTTGTTAATGGACTGTGCTCGACCTCGGGTGATTTTCCGGGCATGTGGGGTAAGCACCAGGCCCGCAGAGCAGGTGTGCGCTATGAACGAGTACGAGACCGCGGTCGGGGCCAAGTGCTCGTGGCGTGAAAGGTCCCATCGCGAGCTGGGGTTCTGCCGTGCAGGTACTGCCACGGTGGATCTAGGTGTAGGGCTCCCCGTGTTGTCGGATCTCAATATTCGTAGGAGATTCGGATTGTCGTTGTCATGGAGCATTTGCGTCTGTACCACGACGCGTGTCCGCACCCGGTCACTTCTCGTTTTTGAGTTTGATGCTCGGGTGGCTGTTAGCTGTAATATCGTCTGAGTTTTTCAGCGTTCCATGGTCGAGCAAGTTTTTCTCCGAGTAGGTTCTCGAGGTAGTAGGCGCCGTTCTCGGTTTTGTTGTAAACTCGATACGGGCCCTCCCAGTTTGGGGCGAGTTTGCCTTCGTTTGAGTCTTTCATGTTCCTGCACAAGACTAGAGCTCCGACTTCGAACTCGCGTTTGATGACTTTGGAGTTGTGGTGCAGTGCTATCTATTGCTTAAATTTTGCTTCGCGCAGGGGGGACCCTGTTCGAATCTCCTCGACCATATCGAGTTCCTCCCTCATCGCTTCTTTGCTGAGTTCCTCTTCGAGGGGTGACTCGGTACGACGAGATGGTTCTCGTATTTCCACGGGGATAACGGCCTCGGTGCCGTAAGTTAATCTAAATGGGGTTTCTCCAGTGCTCGAGTACGGTGTCGTCCTGTATGCCCAGAGCACGCTGTGCAACTCCTCGACCCAAGCCCTTTTAGCTTCGCCGAGCCTTCGTTTTAATCCTCGGAGGATGACTCGGTTCGCCGCTTCGGCTTGTCCGTTGGTCTGGGGGTGCTCGACCAAAGTGAAGTGTTGCTTGGTGCCGAGCTTAGCCACGAATTCTTGGAACTTTCTGTCAGTGAATTGCCCATGTCCATCTGCTATAGTCATCAACAATTACCAATCCATACTTCTTGCCTCTGATTGATGTAGTTTTCACTGGACCAAATAAATCAATATGCAGAATTTCTAATGGCCTAGAGGAAGAGACAACATTCTTTGATTTAAAATAGGGTTTTGAAAAATTTCCCTTCTGACACGCTTCACACAGAGCTTCTGAGTTGTACTTCAGATTTGGAAGTGCTCTAACCAAATTGAGTTTGTTAAGCTTTGATATTCTCCTCAAGCTAACATGTCCCAATCTTCTGGGCCAAACCCATTGCTCATCGTTAACAAACAGAAGACAAGTTACTTTTTGATTTTAAAATCAGAAATATCAATTTTATAAATTTTGTTCTTTCTCTTGCTAGTAAATAGGATTGATCCATCTTTTTGACTTACAGCTTTACAGGATTTTTGATTAAAGATTATGTCATAACCGTTGTCACTTAATTGACTTATGGACAACAAGTTATGTGCTAATCCTTCAACTAATAAAACATTAGTTATGGAGGGAGATTTGCCGTTACCAATGGTTCCAGAACCAATAACCTTTCCTTTTTGATTTCCTCCAAATCTAACATCTCCTCCAGATTTAAGCTCCAGGCTTTAGAACATAGACTTTCTTCCTGTCATGTGTCACGAGCGTCCAGCGTCCAGGTACCAATACTGGTGTTTCAACTTTGCTGTGAAGGACATCTGTAACATACATTAGTTTCTTCTTAGGTACCCACATCTTTTTGGGTCCTCTTTGGTTAGAGTATTTAAAGTTCTGTTTGAACTTTGGTTTAGCATGAAAATTTTCAAAGTAAGATGTAAATTTGATATCATGTGTGTGACCAAAGCTATATTGTTTGTGCAGTGTTTTATATGTGATATTCATTTTATCAACAAGTTTAGGTTGGAATGTTTCTTTCTCTTCGGGAGTTTCATATCCAATTCCTCTTCTGTTGTTTCCACTCACACCATAGATTATTGAAGCCATTTTGCTTCTCTCTATGCTCTTAGTAAGAAATTTTTGAAAGCTAGAGTCATATTCCTTAAGAATATTTTTTGAACTAGAAGCAATATCTGAATCAGAAACTTTTTGAGCTTCATGAAATTCCTCTTTTAGTTTGACATAATTTTCTTTAAGATCAGAGTTTTCTGCTTTAAGTTGCTCAAGTACAGATACGAGACTCTTTTCGAGTTTTTTGTATTTGACTTTGAGTTGACTGTAATTTTTAAGAAGTTCTGACAAACTTTCTACAAGTTCAGCTCTAGTAAGTTCAGAGAATATCTCTTTAGATTCTGATTCAGTGTCAGAATCATCTGTTGTGGTAGCCATAAAAGCTAAGTTGGCATGTTCATCTTCTGAGCTGAATTCATCTTCAGAGGAATCTGAATCATCCCAGGTGCCCATTAAACCTTTCTTCTTTTCAAACCTTTTCTTTGGCCTTTCTTTTAGCAGCTTAGGACAATCATTTCTGTAGTGTCCTGGTTATTTACATTCATAGCAGACGACGCTTATTTTGCTTAACTTCTTATGTCCATCTGTAATATGGTGAACTGACTTTATCGAAAATGTACGGTAAGCAAGAGTCGCCACCGACTTTTATTTTATCCAAATTAAAGAAAGGCTAAGAGAACAGAAAAACCTTTTAAAAGAAATCTTGAGTTCGGGGGGTAATTTATACAAAGGGACGGTGTAAGGCACCCTTTGCATCCATGGTTTTCCATGGGCTCTTAATTGCTTTGCTCTTTTTGTTTTCAAAAGTTTAGAAATGTAGAAGAAAATAAGGACTTTAGCTCGTAAATGAGCGTAGCCTTATTGAAGTTTTTAAGAAAAGGGTAGAAAAGGGAATTTAAACCAGAGCATGCAATTTAGGGCAAATTACCTTGATATTTGTAAAAGTGTTCTTTTAGCCTTTCAGGGCTATCCATACCATAAGAGGGTAGGAAGTCCTTTTATTTGGAGGTTGAATGGTCGTCGCAATTATCGTTCACCATAAGACTGTCCCTACCATAGAGGGGCAAGTAGTCTAAGGGAAGGATCAGAATATCCATCATTATTAGGCAACCAGAGAACACCTCAGCATTTAGTAGGCAACTTCGAGGGACGAGATCATATTAGCGAATCGAAGGCAGCATCATTTGGACTTATGATCTGAATGAACTGAGGGCAACATTGCTGAGGCATCCTCGTATTCGGGGGACTTGGCTATTCTGCACTGAAAAACACAAGGCAACAAGGCAACAAAGGGTAAATGTAGGAGGAGTTCATTGACATTTGAAAGTAAACCCTAATTTATTTTATAAGGCAGAAAACAAATAATATTTAAAATAATAATTAAATCAGGGACTTAGCTTTTTGATCTGATATGGCGCGTAGGCGGACGAATCCTGATGGTAACCCTGAAAAACTGCACAAAGAAAAAGGGAAATTCTCAGTGTAGGAATGATCCTCGTAAACCCTGATTAGGGCACAAGTTAACTGTGATTAATAGAATAAATAAAAATCAGATTAATTAATTATTGGTTTTCAACCTACTTAATTAAATCGGTGAAAATAAAATTTCGACTAAATATCCTAACCCTAATGTGTAATTTTAAAAAAAAAAACTTAAAATAATTGAAACAACTAAATTAAATTAATCGTTTAATCAAAAGTAAAAAAACATTATTAATAATCAAATCAAATTAATTAATTATAAAATAAATATTTATAAAAAAATAAATAATTATGATTTTTTTAAAAAAAATATTTTTAGAATAAGGAAAAACATAAAAATTAGAAATTATAATAAAATAAAGGAAATAGGAAATAAAAGGAGTTCATATAATTAAAAATAAAAAAATACAAAAAAAATACTTAGCTGGATCCTGTGTGGTAAGGTCGGCAGGGAGTATGAAGGACTCGCATCCCTGGAGCGTTTGATCCATAGCCCACGAGATCCAATGGCTGATTGGCGCGGGGTACATCGTACGCGCGAGATTGCAACGCACCGGATCTATCTTTTTTAAATGTGGGACGTGCGCGCAGAATGCCCAACGAAAAGGCGCCACGGCATCATCTTCTTCGCCGATCCCACCTGCAACATTTGCTACGTTCGTAGCTACGATTTTGCTACGAAAAAACTTGTAATGAACCCCTCGATCTTGATACCTGCATGAAACCGAGCCAAAAACAAAAACCAACAACCCAGATTGATTCTAACGGCCCCTACGAACTCAAAGGAGTCCTTAATTTGACCTAAGATCGTTTCTTTCCAAGAATCCCCAATTTGAGACCTCGGTGACCTAACAATGGTGGACAAGCATATATACGCTAAAGCTTCAAACAAATAGCCCAGAAACAACGAACACATTCACATGAACATATTTACATGATCAAAACCGGTTTAGGATGCGTGAATCAATGCAATTGAAAAATTTAAAGAGATGCTAACCGTGAGCGTGATGATGATGATTCAGAGCCTTCTGGTTGTTGGAGAGGATGTATACTCGTTCAGAAAACCTCCAGGGATCGATTGAGACACTCCTTTTGGCTTGAATCACGTTACAACCTAGAAACCGAATTTGATTTTTTTCTTGAAATTTCAAGACCTCTAACTATGGCTTTGTCTGCCAAATTCCACTCTCCCTTCATCAGGGTTTGTTAAGTATATATAATGGATGGATTTTAGGTCATGACTTGAATCAAATCTCTACTAAATCATGAAATTGGATTTTGAGAAATTTGATTGAAAATTTGTATTGAATCTTTCTATTTTTGCCCAATATTTGATTCAATTTGTTTCAATCATTATTTGGCCAATTAAGGGAATATATTTGATTGATTTCTTAACTTAAAATCAAAGCAAATAATATTTCTCATTTATTTTACTATTTTATATAATTAAATTATGATTTAAATGCATAAAAACCATAAAATAATCAATAAAAATAATAAAATATGGGGATATACTTTTTTAGGACGTGCATGGGCTTAAGATAATGATTGGATGAAAATAATATAGGCCCATTTGGAAATATTTGGAGTTTTAGACTTTTTCTCTTCATACATGCCTTTGAAAATAGGTGAACTTGTGCACCTTTCCATTTCCTCATACTTCCACATTTTTTTCAAGTTCTTGGACTTTTTAGAAACCTTAAAGATTCCTCTAACCAATGTCTTTGGTCCCATGTCAAAATAATTTTCTATGCTCCTTGTATGCTCTTTTGAAAAAGATGACTTCTGGTTGACTTTCAAAAGGGCCTATAATGTTTTGAGCCATATCTCTCAAATGAAGCTTTTTTAGACTTGTCATGTGAGAGACAAAGTTGTAGAGAATTAAATTTCCTTTATAATGAGCTTTGGATGGGAAATTTCTGATGTTCCATGTAGGAGTTATGGCTGGTCAAAGTTCAGTTGACTTCTCCTATGAAAACCCTAATTTAGAAACTCTTGAATTTGTTGATTTATGATCTTTTCTTGATGAACCATGATCAATACTTGATCAAATGGTGAATGAAACTTCAAAATAAGGTTGTTGACAAAAATCAGGAGTTTTGACTGTATTTTGACCACAGTTGACTTTTAGGTCAAACTGGTCGACTGTTGACTTTCTAAGCAATTGAGTGGTCAATCCTTTGAATTAGGACATGAATTTTGTCATGGAGATATTTTGAAACATCATAAGCCATATGAGATGCATTGGGGCCTTTGATCCATTGATTTTCTTCAGAAAAACACAAACTCTAGTTCCTTGAGCCATTGTTTAGGAGGGGTGTCTTTGAGCCTTGAATTTTAATATGAGTTTGATTTAAGAGAAATAAGATGGGCAAATTTTGGGGTATGACAGCTGCCCCTGTTCAATTTTCTTAAACCTGAAGATGTAGAGTGGTTTGTGTGCCAGTCGGTATCTGAAGGTGGAAGATGATTGAACACCAGAATACCTAGAAATTTGTACAATCGGGGACGGGCTTAGAGACGCCATCCGGATTTTTGGGATTTGATTGTGATGGGCTTAAAGATGCCATCCAGCTTTGATAGACTTGGGTGTTAGAATACGTCGTACGTTAGACCGTATCTGGAGGGTATGCTTAGGACGAGTCATATGTTAGATTGAATCCGCTGTAAGTGTTAGAGTAAGTCGTACGTTAGGCTATACTTTTTAGAACGAGTCATACGTTAGACTGGGTCTAGTTTGCATCGATAGATGTCTGGAAAGCCATGCGTTAGGCTGAAGGATGGGTCGTGCGTTAGACCGGATCCAATTTGCATCGGTAGACGTCTGGAAAGTCGTGCGTTAGGCTGAAGGATGAGTCCTGCGTTAGACCAGATCCAATTGCATTTGATAAATGTTTGGAAAGCCGTGCGTTAGGCTGGAGGATGAGCCGTGCGTCAGGTTGTATGTCAGGATGAGTTGTGCGTCAGACTAAATCCTTTGTATTGGAGAAATAACAGAATGAGTCGTACGTTAGGCCGAGCTTTGACGAGTTGTACGTTAGACTGTATTTAATAATTTGTCAGAATGAGCCGAACGTTAGGCTTTGCTTTGAATAAGATTCGAATCTTTGTAATATACCTGTAAAATATTGTCAGCTTTATGCAATGTCATGGTGCATGTATTATGTGACGAGCTTCTCAAAATAAATGAGAAACTTACATGTTATGTATGAATTTATTATGAGGTAATGTATGCAATGTATGAATATGTTTATGATATATGATGTATGACTATGATTCATGCTATCTGGAGTATCTTGACTGAGCAAATAAATCTCTATGTCTTTGTGACTTTGATGTCTGGTCTTGTTTTGAAGATATAAGCTGGGGATTTATGATTTCTTCTTGGGGATGAACAGTAACTTGATGTTTACTGACTGGGGATTAGAGATATTAATAAACCATGTTGGTGGAGAGCAAAGTGTTGGAGAATTGGCAGTGTTGAAGACCTGGATTCTGTTGAGGAGCTAAGTCTTTTGTTGAGAGTATTTGAAGATATCTTCTTGATGATTACTCTGTGGGGATTCCTCCAGATTATTGACTCTGAGGGAGGACTTCTGGATTACTTTAGACATTGTCTATTTGCCTTTCCTGTCTTTTTACTAATCATATAGATATTTTGCGAAAGAAAAGATAAATGATGCATATGTTCATTTAAAATTACCATTGGACGTTTGCAAATTCGAGAAAGAGAAAAAAAAGGAAAAAATAACTTGTATTAAGGAAAAGCCATGAATAGGAAAGATAATAAGAGAACATTTGTGTGTTTTTAGAAAAGATAAACAATAAAACAAAAAGAAAAATAGATATGTGCAAACAATCCTATTGAGTTTCAATTCTGCTATTGCTAATGTGACTTTGAGTATCTCATCCCTTGCTTGTTGGAGAAAGATGATTGAATCAGTCCGTGCCTTTTGAACTTGATATTGTAAATAGAACTGAATGATGAGTGATCTGAACGAGACATAGTCGTACGCTTTAATCCTTAACTTTTTCCTAGGCCTCCCTTTCAAGTTTTCAGCCTACCAGGATACCCTTTTTTGCCCAAGTCGCCCTTTCGGGATTTCAACTTGCCGGGTGTACAATTTTTCTATATATATCCCTAATTTTTGCCTGAACCCTTTTGGTTCGCCGGGATGCCCTTACTTTTGTCTAGGTGCGTCGACCTAGCGGGTCTTATTTATGCGTAGTATTTTTGACTATGTCTGCATTCACAGGATGTGGAAAGTCTTCGCCATCCATAGTAGTGAGTATCATTGCTCCTCCAGAGAATATTTTCTTGATTATGAATGGTCCTTCATATGTGGGCGTCCACTTGCCCCTAGGATCTCCTTGTGGTAGAATAATTCTCTTTATAACCAAGTCACCAGTCTGGTATGCTTGTTGCTTGACTCTCTTGTTGAACGCCTTGATCATACGCTTCTGATATAACTGCCCATGACAAACAGCCGCAAGCCTCTTCTCATCAATCAGGTTTATCTGGTCTAGTTGAATTTGGATCCATTCATCTTCCTCTAACTCTGCATCTTTCATAATTCTTAGAGATGGAATCTGAACTTCAATCGGTAACACTGCTTCCATGCCATAGACTAGTGAAAATGGGGTTGCCCCAGTTGAGGTGCGTGCTGAAGTGGGGTAACCATGAAGAGCAAATGGTAACATCTCATGCCAATCTTTGTAAGTAACAGTCATCTTCTATACAATCTTTTTTTGTTCTTGTTGGCGGCCTCCACTGCGCCATTCATCTTTGGTCTATAGGGAGAAGAGTTGTGGTGTTTGATCTTAAACTGCGTGCAAAGTTCAGTAATCATCTTGTTGTTCAGGTTGGTACCGTTGTCTGTGATAATTCTTTTGGGGATGCCATATCGACAAATAAGGTTGTGCTTAATGAATCGAGCCACCACATTCTTAGTAACGGAGGCGAATGAAGCAGCTTCTACCCATTTGGTGAAGTAATCAATGGCCACAAGGATGAAACAATGTCCATTGGACGCGGTAGGTTTGATTTCCCTGATCATATCAATGCCCCACATTGCAAAAGGCCAAGGAGCAGTCAGGACGTTCAATGGGACTGGAGGCACGTGTACTTTGTCAGCGTAGATCTGGCACTTGTGACAAGTTTTGGAATGCTGATGGCAGTCAGTTTCCATAGTGGACCAGTAGTAACCCGCTCTCAAGATCTTTTAGCCATAGTGTGTCCACTAGAATGAGTTCCAAAGGTACCGTCGTGCATATCTTCCATAATCTCTTCTGCTTCCTTCTTATTCACACAACGAAGCAGAGTTGAATCGTGGTTGCGCTTGTATAGGGTACCATTACTCAGGAAGAACTTGGAAGCAAAACTTCTTAAGAACTTCTTGTCATTGATAGATGCCCCTTCAGGGTATTCCTGAGCTTCGAGGTATCTTTTTTCTTCATGAAACCATGGTTTTTCTTCGACCTCGTCAGTAGCTATCTCGTAACAGTATGCCGGTTCGTCGTGTCTTTCAATTATAACTATAGGAGCCTAGTTGTCCCATCTGACCTTGAACATGGATGACATAGTAGCTAATGCGTCTGCCAATTGATTCTCCTCTCGGGGAATATGTTCAAAAGTAATCTCCTCGAAGTGAGGAATCAGAGATAACACCAAATCCTTGTAAGGCATGAGATTAGGATGCTTCGTGTCCCATTCTCCTTTGATCTGACTAATATTACCCACATCAGGATTGGCGTCTTCGGAAACTTTGTCAGCTATGAGTTCTTGCTTAACTCCTTGAATATAGACCTCGGCACAATAGTTCCAAGGGATAGCCTTATCGGAAGAATATGGAATTGGACCAGGCTTAGTGATGATAATAGGAGCCACGCGGGGCTCAACAGAAATCTTGAAAGGAGCCTTAGTAGGGATCTTCAGCGGAGCTTTGGAAATTACGGATACATCTTCGATCTTCAAGCCACGGGAGAAACCTTCGCACAAATTCTCAATAGAAGGAATCTTCTCAAATCTGATAGTGCCACGATCCATCCAGCCTTGAATACCTCTTTTCAGATTCTCACAACCATTGGGTTGGGATGCACAATAATAACAGCCTGGTCGCAACCTGAAAATAAACCAGCTTGCAGCAGCTTTCTCTTGATGTCAAGGAGAGGAGTTGACAGATCTCTCACATCATAGACATGGACTGTGTCTATGATAGCGTTAACGGTTTTGTCATGTTTTGGCATTGGGGCAGTGATGACATTAGGAGTCTCTAGAGCGTCGAACTCGATTTCACCAGCTTCTATCATGTCTTGGACTTTGTTCCTCAAGGCCCAACAATTGTCTGCATGGTGCCCAGGAGCATTGGAATGATAAGCACATGTGGCTTCGGGATCATAAGTTGGATTTGCAGTGTTGACAAACTTTGGAGGATCCTTCGGGGTGACCAAGTTAGACTTCAATAGATGTTGTAGGGCTTGAGAAAAAGGCATGTTGATTGGAGTGAATTGTCTTCTCGGTCTGTCTGTCTTGCGCTGATATCCTTGTCTAGGAGCTTGTTGAGGTGTTGGTGTAGATATGAGAACAGCTCCAACGGACTGATTCTGATCATTCTTACTGTGGCCTCTCTGACTATGAACAGCATTAGACTCATTTCTTCCATGATATGGCTTCTTTGCAGTACTAGAAGATGTACCTACTTGAATCTTCCCACTTCGAATACCGCTCTCCACGCGTTCTCCAGTCAATATGAGATCAGTGAAACCAGATGAGGAACTACCCAGCAAGTGACTATAGAACGGCCCAGTTAGCGTACCCATGAACATGTCCACCAATTCCCTATCAGTCAAGGAAGGTTGGACTCTTCCCGCTAAATCTCTCCATTTTTTAGCATACTCCTTGAAATTTCCTTAGGTCCCATAGACATGCTTTGTAGTTGCATGCGAGTTGGTGCGAGGTCAGAGTTATATTGATATTGCTTGTAGAAAGCAGCAACCATGTCTTCCCAAGTGCGAATGTTACCACTCTCCAGCTGATAGTACCATTCCAGTTGAGTCCCAGACACACTCTCTTGGAAGAAGTGAATCCACAGTCTCTTGTCTTCAGTATGAGGTTGGATCTTCCTCACATACGATCTCAAGTGCATCTTGGGGCAGGAGACTCCATCATATTTAGCAAAATCTGGAGTCTTGAACTTTGGAGGAATGATGACTCTAGGAATGAGTCCCAACTCTTCGAAATCCAGCCCAGGTACCTTCTGGATTTCCATATTTCTCAACAGTTCCTCTAGTAGCCTGTACTTCTCATCAGCATAGTCTTCTTCATGGAAATAGTCTACCTCATCATCATCTTGATTAGCAGAGCCTACATTGCTTCCGGCGTTGGTCTTGTTACTAGCATCATCATCTTCTTCTTCCTCCTTGAGAATTTCAGCTTCTTCGGCCTTTTTGAGAGGGCCTTTGAATCTTCTACCCAGGTTGAGAACACCTTTAGGTTTCTTAGCTTTCTTCTTCTTAGTCAAGAGTGATTTCAGCTCGTCTTGTTGTAATACGGTGAACTGACTTTTTATCAATCGAAATGTCGCGGTAAGCAAGAGTCGCCACCGACTTTTATTTTATCCAAACAAATTCGGAAAGGCAAAAAGAAACAGAAAAAACCTTTTTAAAGAAATCTAAGTTCGGGGGGTAATTTATGCAAAGGGAAGGTGTAAGGCACCCTTTGCATCCATGGTTTTCCATGGGCTCTTAATTGCTTTGCTTGCTCGTTTCTCTTTAGAAAAAGTAGATGAAAGAAAAAAGTGGACTTTAGCTCGTAAATGAGCGTAGCCAGTTTTTTGAAGAATTGTGAGAAAGAATATGAAAATTGAGCATTGCAAGGCAATTAGGGGCAATTACCTGAAACTCAGATGATAGGTCTCTTTTTAGCCTTTCAGAATGAAAGGGTCTATCCTTGCCATAAGAGGGCAGGAAGCCTTTCGTTTGGAGGTGGAGGGTCGTCGAAGCATCCTTTGCCATAAGACTGTCCCATGCCATAGGAGGGCAGGTAGTCTAAGGTAAGGATCAGAATAAGCCTTATTCGTAGGCAGCCAGAAGATACCTCAGCCTTTTCCGTAGGCAACTTTCGAGGATCGAGGTCATGTTAGTGTATCGAAGGCAGCATCATTAGGGACCATGACCTTTAATCGAGGCAACATGGCTGAGGTATCCTCGTATTCGAGGGACTAGCTTATTCTGCAAAAACACAAAGGCAACAGGCAACAGGCAACAAGGCAACAGAGAGGTTATCCCAAAAGGGTGCGTGTGTGCAACATTCACGTGGTTATGTTCAGATAATATTTATCTTGTAATTAGTGACTCTAATCCAGTTTAAATTTGCATTCCCTAAATTACTAACCACGCAGTATATAAAGCAATAAAGGGGAAGGGAAATTGAAACCAGCGGATCCCCAAAAGGGTTTGGCACAAGTAATAATAAAGCAAAACATAAAAGAGATAAGAGTTTAGGGTTACCGACTATTCGAGCTTTGGCGGTTAGCAAACCCTGAAAAGGTGGGAAAAATAGGAAACAAAATAAACAGGGGTGAGTGCATTATCGACTCCTTTGGCAAATAGGTTAACCCTAATAAAAAATACAAAGATAACAGAAAAAGGAATATAAATATAGAAACTTCGCTTCGATTGAGAAGGTTGACAAACGGAGGTTGCCTTGAGCATTGACTCTGATCATCTGAGAATTAACAGAAAAAATCATAGGAAGTGAGTGTATGGACAGTTCTTTGGCAAATAATGTTAACCCTAATTTAATAAAAAATGGCAAAAGGAAAATTAAATAAATATGTAAAAGGACTTAGCTTTGATCTGATATGGTTGGTAGTCGGATGTCTATGGCGTTCTGGTCCTTTAGATCTGGAATTAGTGAGATCCAATAGAGGAGATTGAGGACGGATTTGTAAAAATCCACGAGAATATATAAACCGCTCGAATGTACCTCGCAATAAACAGGAAAGGATAGGAAGAAAACACCGAATAGTGTACAATAAAATGATGACAATACTCCACATATTAATCATATAAAATTAAACATTAAGTTCTGAAGAATAATTAGAATGTTTT
The DNA here is from genome assembly GCF_029867415.1 of Vicia villosa. Classification (NCBI taxonomy): domain Eukaryota; kingdom Viridiplantae; phylum Streptophyta; class Magnoliopsida; order Fabales; family Fabaceae; genus Vicia; species Vicia villosa. The sequence goes on from NW_026706272.1 coordinate 171,942, forward strand.
TTTTTTTGAGATTTTATATTTCTAATAAACCAATTTAAATATCCTAAAAAATGCAATTAAGTATTTATTTATTTAATTTAAGATAAAAAACATTACAAGGAAACAAACAAACCTGATATGTCATTAGTGAAAAGCATCTCCTTTGGTTTTATTTGTCAAACCTTTGGCCACTCAAACGTTGACACATGGCAAGGGAAAAAATTAAAAAAAAAACAAAAATAAAGCCACACCTCATATACTCATCCGTAGAGAGCAAGAGAGAAAGGCATTCTCTTCTCCTCTAAATCTTGTTTTCACGTCAACCCAAAACCAGTCTCTCTTCTCCTCTCTTTCTCATATCAATCAATCCCACACATCATCTATATGTTCAATCTAGAGCAAGATCATGGAAGCAACACATATAGGAAAAACTAAGAACACAAAGACTTACACGCGATGTGAGATCCGACGGCGGGAGACATGGCCTCAGTTGCCGGTGGAAGGGAGGCTGTCTCCGATACGGTACCGTTCGGCATCGACGAGTGTGTTGAGCGATTGTGCAGGTGTAGATTCGGTGTAGATTTATTGATGAGGATGTGTCGTTGATCCGTGACGATGATGAGTGTTCGTCGCTAAATCGTTGCGAGTTGTTGTGATGAATGAGTGTTGAAGAAATTGGTGATGTCGCTGATGAAGTTAAAGTCTGTTGATGCTTGAAGTGATGAATCGATTTCTGTTTGCAAATTCGTTTCGACCTCAACTCTCTTCTTCTGCTCAACTCAAATTCGTTGCAAAATCGGCTTCTGTTATGTTGCTTATGATGTCGAAACCGTGACACGATTCGATTCCGCTGCATTGTTGATTGATGTGAACGATGTTGACGACGTTGGTGAGGGTGCTGAATCAAAAAACGGTTACTGTGTCGAGGTTGCTCGATGGGGACTCGCGGTAGATTTAGTGATGGCTGAGATTGAAGATCCTTTGATTTGGTTTTTTCTGAAAAAAAAACAAGAACTCGCACAAGTTTGCATTGTATTGTAAATCTCGACTCTTGCTCATCCTTTGTGTTGAATGAGAGTTTGTTTTACATGTTAATGGGGTATAAACGATGGTGATGATAGTTTATGAAGGTGATGGTTAGTGTGGCTAGAATTTAGTTGTGGTTAATTGTTTGTGATGACATTGTATTTGGTTTCTGAAAAGAAAAACACATGAAGAGTTATTCTTGGCAAAAAGGCTTGGCTAATGGTCAAAGTAAAGGATCGTAATGAATAAGGGTTTGGAAGACTTTGTAACGTGAATAGAAAATTGGTCAAAAAGGTGTAGGTCAGAGAGGTCCCCCCAAATAGGGTTAATTCTTGTTATATTTATAGAAGAAATTAGGTTAGAATAATAATGGACTTGTACCAACTTGAGCCCAATGGACTTTTAATGAATTGAAATGGACCTTATCCTTATTATTTGCACCTATAAAACAAAAAAGAAATAATACAAATAACAAAATAATATAACAAATATGATTTACTAATTTTAATTATAAATTGAATTAAAATTAAAATTGTAAACCAAAAAGGGTTAGTAAATCAAAAAAGGTTATTAAATCGTAAAAACAAACAAAATGCGCAAGGATGAACATGTAATGTTCATTTTTATTTTCTAAATGAATGTTAATGCAAATGGAGCAAATGATTGTGAAGCGATAAGCCAAATAAAAAGGAGGGCAAATTTTGGGGTATTACAGCTGCCCCTGTTCAATTTTCTTAAACCTGAAGATGTAGAGTGGTTTGTATGTCAGTCGGAATCTGAAGGTGGAAGAGGATTGAACACTAGAATACCCAGAAATTTGCCCTAGCAGATGATGAAGGGGCTTTTGTCGGAGATGGGCTTGAAGATGCCATCCAGGTGTATGATGGGGATGGGCTTAAAGATGACATCCAGTAAATCATGCATTAGATTATGTTTGGAGTGTTTGAGAAGTAGTTGTTTGAGAGTTGATCGTGTCATTACTGTTCGTAGTAGACGAATTAGATCTTTGAAAGATGATCGTGTCTACACCGTTCGTGATGATAGAATTAGATCTCTTGTCGTGTCAGCACCGTTCGTAGTAGCTGAATTAGACTTTAGAAACAGTTGATCATGTCCACACCGTTCGTGATGATGGAATTAGACTGAAGAGGTAATTGATCGTGTCCCCACCGTTCGTGATGATAGAATTAGATCTCTGACCGTGTCAGTACCGTTCGTAGTAACTGAATTAGATCTTTGGAAATGATCGTGTCTACACCGTTCGTGATGATAGAATTAGATTCTCTTGTCGTGTCAGCACTGTTCGTAGTAACTGAATTAGACTGGGAAGGTCAGTGATCGTGTCTACACCGTTCGTGATGATAGAATTAGATCTCTGAGAGTTGACCGTGTCAGTACCGTTCGTAGTAGCTGAATTAGATCTTTGAAAATGATCGTGTCATTACCGTTCGTGGTAAATGAATTAGATCTTCGAGCGTTGACCGTGTCAGTACCATTCGTAGTAGCTGAATTAGATCTTGGAAAGTTGGAGATTTCGTTCATTTGTCGGTACCTGCATCCTGCAATAGGTATAGTTATGCAATGTCATGATGCATGTATTATGTAATGAGTCCCTCAAAATAAATGAGAAACTTTGTATGTTATGGATGAGTTCATTACGAGGTAATGTTTGCAATGTATGAATATGTTTATGACATATGATATGTGAATATGATTTATGTTGTCTTGATTGAGAAAATAAATCTATTTGTCTTTGATGTCTGATCTTATTTGAAGATGCTCAGCTGGGAATTTATGATTCTTGCTTGGGGATGAATAGTAGCTTGACGCGCCCTGACTAGGGCTAAAAGATTTTGATAAACCAATGTTGGAGAAGAGCAAATTGTTGGAGAACTGGTAGTATTGAAGATGTAAACTCTGTCGGGGAGCCGTGTCTTCGGCGGGATGAGAACATTTGAAAATATCTCATTGATGATTACTCTGTGGGGATGTGATTTTGTGAACCCGGCTCTGTGGGGAGACATGGGTGTCTTGAAAGTTGCCCACAGTACTATAGTAACTACCACTCCTGGATTTGATTAGGACATACCACTGATTATTGATCTAGATGTCAAACTGGACTTGCCCCTGTTAGTAGGAACTTTGGAAAGATTCGCCTCGCGAGGACTTCATGAGATGCGTACTATGGGCGACGTGCCCTTAGTAATCATAAACTTAGGACGATGCCCCTGACTGTTTTTTTTTTTTACCCCCTTGAGAGATTCTCGGAGTCTTGACTTGATTGCCCCAGATTGATTGGGCAAAACGTGTCATGCCCCTTGTATACGTAGGAGACATTGCTTCTCGGAGTAATCTTGTCTGTCGGGATAACTTTCAGTCATTAGTTGTACCCTGTGCAAGTTCTTTCTGATGCTAACATTTAAAATTATGTAGCAGAATATGTTTAATAATGAATTCATGAGATGCAATGCATACGTTTGTCTTGGGTTTTTGAAAAAAACATTTAAAACAAGAGATGTAAAAGCGTGATATTTGTAAAAACATGATATTTTTGTAGAAGCGAAATATCGACTCAGCATTTTAATAAACCTTAAGGAGTCGGGATACCCTTTTAGTGACAGTATGCTTTCGAACTAACCATGCTTCAATTAGGACTTTCAAGGGTTGTAACGTGGCTTGGTTCACGGTTTAAGAAACAAAAGATAAAGGCTCAAAATTTGATTGTACCCACCCTTCTTCGTGTTGATCTTCAGTCCTATGCTCAGTTAATTCAACTTATGCATTCGGGTTCCAAGAGATTTTTTTGGATTTGCACCTTTGATAATGATGATGGTTCACAAGCAAAGAGAACTTTTGAGATGGCAGTCACTTCTTCCTTTTGGTAGTCACAACATTGTGTTGTTCAGGATTTTATTGACTTCTCTTCTTTCATCTTTTTGATATCCCTAACTTTTGCCTGAACTGTCTATTTTGAGCTTACAGTCAGCGGGATGCCTTGATTTTTGCCTAAGTCATCTTTTTGATTTTTGACTTAGCGGGCCTTTCTTTGTATATATGTTTTTTCATTTTCATTTTTTTTGAAAGATATTGACTGCCTTGCTTAATGATTGATGAACCATCATTGGCTTTTGATTGACATCTCCAACACTTCTTTGATGTGTGTGGATGAGCGCTTGTGATTGAAACCTTTGTTGAAAGGTGTACGGAATGATTCTCTTAAAATAGAATGCACAGCCAAATTAACTGAGAACTACCCTGCCCCAGGTTATGATCAAGGGTTTTAATTAGTACAAAAAAGAAACTTCTACTTCTTAGGCTCAAAGGGGTTGACGAGGGATTATCATCCTTATATCTCCACTGTTTAGGAATTGAAACAATGCCTGTACATCGTCAACATAGTCCGTTCAAAAGCATACTGTATGATGTTGCGGTATCGTTTTCGTCATCCTCCCTTAAAGACTTACAGCTTAGCAGGAGTTGAATATCACAAGACACATGCAAAGTAAAGACATAATTTAAAATGAGTGATAGCGAAATAATTTATTCAAGACAAACATATGCAATGCACTGATGATGATTATTAAAACAGATAATGTCTATCATGAGTCAAATGTTTAAACAAACAGAAAAGAAACTTTCAAATTAAAGTAGATCTAATGATCCAAAAGTTCATCCGTTTAGACGTCAATCAGTCTTGTCATGACTAGTCATAGGAGCGGTGATCACCACGGGAGTTTCAGGAGGGTTGAACTCAACTTCACCAGCATTGATTATGTCTTGGATCTTATTCTTAAGTGTCCAACAATTGTTTGTGTAATGTCCAGGAATGTTGGGATGGTACGCGCACCTCGCATTGAGTTTATAGCCAGGAGTGGAGGTGTTAGAATTCTTAGGAGCATCCCTCAGAGTAATCAATCTGATCTTCAACAGATGTTGTAATGCTTGAGCCGACGATATATTGATTTTGGTGAATTGACACTTAGGTGCATCTGGCTTGCATCGTTGTTGTGGAACTGGGGTAGAGATTCAGAGTATCTGGGGTTCGAGCTTTCGGAATGTATATCTTATAAATGTTTCAGAATGTCCGGGGTTCGAGTTTCCGGAATGTATATCTGATTGGAGTGTTTCAGAAGTCTGGGGGTCAAGCTTCCAGAATGTTCATCTGATTGGAACTTTCAGAATGTCCGGGGTTCGAGCTTCCGGAATGTATATCTAATTGGAATGTTTCAGAAGTCTGGGGGTCAAGCTTCTAGAATGTTCATCTGATTGGAACTTTCAGAATGTCCGAGGTTCGAGCTTCCGGAATGTATATCTGATTGGAATGTTTCAGAAGTCTGGGGGTCAAGCTTCCAGAATGTTCATCTGATTGGAACTTTCAGAATGTCCGGGGTTCGAGCTTCCGGAATGTATATCTGATTGGAATGTTTCAGAAGTCTGGGGGTCAAGCTTCCAGAATGTTCATCTGATTGGAACTTTCAGAATGTCCGGGGTTCGAGCTTCCGGAATGTATATCTGATTGGAATGTTTCAGAAGTCTGGGGGTCAAGCTTCCAGAATGTTCATCTGATTGGAACTTTCAGAACGTCCGGGGTTCGAGCTTCCGTAATGTATATCTGATGTAGGTGTCTTCAGAATGTCTGGAGGGATATGCTTTCCAGAATGTATATCTGACAGAGATTGATTTGTTGATGGTATTTGTCTGACCAGTTAGTCGACCTGAAAGGCAAAGTTAGTTCTATGTGATGTTGTGAATGCAAATGCAATCTTTTCAAGGATCTTTAAGAATTTAGTTAGCAACATTAGAAAATGATTAGGTCGCATCTTTGTCTGAAGAATTCTGACTCTTGGATATTCTTCTATGGGAATCAAGCTCACCATATCCAGTGGGTCATAGCCTCTGATTCGGGGTACTTCTGAATTTGAAGGTACACGGCTAGAGGAAAATGAATCCTCTTGCCCCTTGATAGGTGCTGAGTCTCTGAATTGGAAGGTATGTGGCCAGAGGAAATAAATCCTCTTGCCCCTTGATAGGAATTCAGTCCTTGATAAGAGTACCTGGAATTGTGCGCCCTAAATCCCTAAGATCCTTGAAAGGGGTAGTTAAATCATGTTATGCTTATGATGTCATGATGTCATGAATGTTATGCGGATGCAATTCATTAGGCATAGTGTGAGATAGTAAGGACAAACAAGTCCTTTTAACAAAACCTGCAAGGAAATGAAGGTTAGTAGCAAACACAAACAAGTCACACAAGTCACACAATTTTTGGCTTAAGGCTTGCATGGAGTCTAATCAGGTGTCCTTCCCAAGGGTATTTCTATGGATAAGGAGATTTCAGCAACGGGTTCTACAAGTCATCCAGAATTGTCAGCCCTTCTAAAGCACCCTCGGACATGATACATTCGCATCATGCAATGATACTTTGAGAAAGAACCTATCTGAATTGTAGCATCGGGTAGCGACTAGTTCTTAACATTTGTCAAGAGTAGTCCCCCCACTACGTTCCTAAAGGCCAGGATGGGTTAAGGGTAACTAAAGGTCCTTGAGCTCCGGCGCACCCACATACACATACATAGACCTCCCTCATTTGAGAAAGGTGTGCATATGCTATGGAGTCCTAACTCAAGCGTGAACTTCATATTGACCCATCTCCCACATATGTGAAAGAGGTCTCCATGACTATGCCACTCCTAATCTTAAGTGTTCTTGAATCCGGGAATAGGATTCGTCCTTCAATTTTCCCAAAACAGCCCTGAAAAATAAAACAAGCAAAGGAAACAATAGAAAACATTTAAGTGATTCCTAAACTTTTAAGGTAACCCCTCTCTTATCGAAAAATCCCCAGCAGAGTCGCCAGTTCTGTAATACGGTGAACTGACTTTTTATCAATCGAAATGTCGCGGTAAGCAAGAGTCGCCACCGACTTTTATTTTATCCAAACAAATTCGGAAAGGCAAAAAGAAACAGAAAAAACCTTTTTAAAGAAATCTAAGTTCGGGGGGTAATTTATGCAAAGGGAAGGTGTAAGGCACCCTTTGCATCCATGGTTTTCCATGGGCTCTTAATTGCTTTGCTTGCTCGTTTGTCTTTAGAAAAAGTAGATGAAAGAAAAAAGTGGACTTTAGCTCGTAAATGAGCGTAGCCAGTTTTTTGAAGAATTGTGAGAAAGAATATGAAAATTGAGCATTGCAAGGCAATTAGGGGCAATTACCTGAAACTCAGATGATAGGTCTCTTTTTAGCCTTTCAGAATGAAAGGGTCTATCCTTGCCATAAGAGGGCAGGAAGCCTTTCGTTTGGAGGTGGAGGGTCGTCGAAGCATCCTTTGCCATAAGACTGTCCCATGCCATAGGAGGGCAGGTAGTCTAAGGTAAGGATCAGAATAAGCCTTATTCGTAGGCAGCCAGAAGATACCTCAGCCTTTTCCGTAGGCAACTTTCGAGGATCGAGGTCATGTTAGTGTATCGAAGGCAGCATCATTAGGGACCATGACCTTTAATCGAGGCAACATGGCTGAGGTATCCTCGTATTCGAGGGACTAGCTTATTCTGCAAAAACACAAAGGCAACAGGCAACAGGCAACAAGGCAACAGAGAGGTTATCCCAAAAGGGTGCGTGTGTGCAACATTCACGTGGTTATGTTCAGATAATATTTATCTTGTAATTAGTGACTCTAATCCAGTTTAAATTTGCATTCCCTAAATTACTAACCACGCAGTATATAAAGCAATAAAGGGGAAGGGAAATTGAAACCAGCGGATCCCCAAAAGGGTTTGGCACAAGTAATAATAAAGCAAAACATAAAAGAGATAAGAGTTTAGGGTTACCGACTATTCGAGCTTTGGCGGTTAGCAAACCCTGAAAAGGTGGGAAAAATAGGAAACAAAATAAACAGGGGTGAGTGCATTATCGACTCCTTTGGCAAATAGGTTAACCCTAATAAAAAATACAAAGATAACAGAAAAAGGAATATAAATATAGAAACTTCGCTTCGATTGAGAAGGTTGACAAACGGAGGTTGCCTTGAGCATTGACTCTGATCATCTGAGAATTAACAGAAAAAATCATAGGAAGTGAGTGTATGGACAGTTCTTTGGCAAATAATGTTAACCCTAATTTAATAAAAAATGGCAAAAGGAAAATTAAATAAATATGTAAAAGGACTTAGCTTTGATCTGATATGGTTGGTAGTCGGATGTCTATGGCGTTCTGGTCCTTTAGATCTGGAATTAGTGAGATCCAATAGAGGAGATTGAGGACGGATTTGTAAAAATCCACGAGAATATATAAACCGCTCGAATGTACCTCGCAATAAACAGGAAAGGATAGGAAGAAAACACCGAATAGTGTACAATAAAATGATGACAATACTCCACATATTAATCATATAAAATTAAACATTAAGTTCTGAAGAATAATTAGAATGTTTTTTTTTTTTGAGATTTTATATTTCTAATAAACCAATTTAAATATCCTAAAAAATGCAATTAAGTATTTATTTATTTAATTTAAGATAAAAAACATTACAAGGAAACAAACAAACCTGATATGTCATTAGTGAAAAGCATCTCCTTTGGTTTTATTTGTCAAACCTTTGGCCACTCAAACGTTGACACATGGCAAGGGAAAAAATAAAAAAAAAACAAAAATAAAGCCACACCTCATATACTCATCCGTAGAGAGCAAGAGAGAAAGGCATTCTCTTCTCCTCTAAATCTTGTTTTCACGTCAACCCAAAACCAGTCTCTCTTCTCCTCTCTTTCTCATATCAATCAATCCCACACATCATCTATATGTTCAATCTAGAGCAAGATCATGGAAGCAACACATATAGGAAAAACTAAGAACACAAAGACTTACACGCGATGTGAGATCCGACGGCGGGAGACATGGCCTCAGTTGCCGGTGGAAGGGAGGCTGTCTCCGATACGGTACCGTTCGGCATCGACGAGTGTGTTGAGCGATTGTGCAGGTGTAGATTCGGTGTAGATTTATTGATGAGGATGTGTCGTTGATCCGTGACGATGATGAGTGTTCGTCGCTAAATCGTTGCGAGTTGTTGTGATGAATGAGTGTTGAAGAAATTGGTGATGTCGTTGATGAAGTTAAAGTCTGTTGATGCTTGAAGTGATGAATCGATTTCTGTTTGCAAATTCGTTTCGACCTCAACTCTCTTCTTCTGCTCAACTCAAATTCGTTGCAAAACGGCTTCTGTTATGTTGCTTATGATGTCGAAACCGTGACACGATTCGATTCCGCTGCATTGTTGATTGATGTGAACGATGTTGACGACGTTGGTGAGGGTGCTGAATCAAAAAACGGTTACTGTGTCGAGGTTGCTCGATGGGGACTCGCGGTAGATTTAGTGATGGCTGAGATTGAAGATCCTTTGATTTGGTTTTTTCTGGAAAAAAAAACAAGAACTCGCACAAGTTTGCATTGTATTGTAAATCTCGACTCTTGCTCATCCTTTGTGTTGAATGAGAGTTTGTTTTACATGTTAATGGGGTATAAACGATGGTGATGATAGTTTATGAAGGTGATGGTTAGTGTGGCTAGAATTTAGTTGTGGTTAATTGTTTGTGATGACATTGTATTTGGTTTCTGAAAAGAAAAACACATGAAGAGTTATTCTTGGCAAAAAGGCTTGGCTAATGGTCAAAGTAAAGGATCGTAATGAATAAGGGTTTGGAAGACTTTGTAACGTGAATAGAAAATTGGTCAAAAAGGTGTAGGTCAGAGAGGTCCCCCCAAATAGGGTTAATTCTTGTTATATTTATAGAAGAAATTAGGTTAGAATAATAATGGACTTGTACCAACTTGAGCCCAATGGACTTTTAATGAATTGAAATGGACCTTATCCTTATTATTTGCACCTATAAAACAAAAAAGAAATAATACAAATAACAAAATAATATAACAAATATGATTTACTAATTTTAATTATAAATTGAATTAAAATTAAAATTGTAAACCAAAAAGGGTTAGTAAATCAAAAAAGGTTATTAAATCGTAAAAACAAACAAAATGCGCAAGGATGAACATGTAATGTTCATTTTTATTTTCTAAATGAATGTTAATGCAAATGGAGCAAATGATTGTGAAGCGATAAGCCAAATAAAAAGGAGGGCAAATTTTGGGGTATTACACTTGTCCCTTGGACAAATTCAGAATTACAGCTTGGAACACAGCATTCTGAGCTTGGAGATTTTTGACAGATTGTTCAAGATCCATTTTCTCACTGAAATAAACAGCGGAAAGATGAGGTATTTGCATTATAAAACCTGTAATGTAATGTTTATGAATGGTATGTTTATGCATATGCAATGTTTTCAAGGACCTTGAAATTTAAATTTGTTTAAACAAAGAAAAGAGACAAATTTTATTAGTAATAATTAAATTGTAATTATGGTTCTTTGCCATTTTTAGGCTTACAAAAAAAAAACAACTAAATAATAAACAACTAGAAATAATAATAAAATAAAATAAAACTTCTTCAAGTCTCCCATGGTCGCTTTCTCTTTGATCCGATGAAGTTGTTGATGCCTTGCTCCGCATGAAGTAGTTTCATGAGCTCCAACACTTGCTTTTCTTTTGCACGGAATTGGGCTTCAAAAGTATCTCTTTCTTCTTTCAACTGAACCCATGACCTTTGTAGCTCTTCTAAATCAGTAGGCATGTGCGGATGGAGAATAACCAAAGGAACCTTTTCTTCACACTCTGGTTCCACAATCACAGGTCTAACATAGGGATATGGCATGACACAACGCTGAGCGCGAGTGCGCACCCATCTGAGATAAGTCTCTGAAGGAAGGGAGTTCTTTTGACCCCAACTCTTGCTATCAATCTTGTACACTTTGTTCCAAGCGCGTATGAACTCTCGGCGTTGGTTTTGAACATCTTCTTCGTAGCTGAAAACAACCCCTTCAATAATCATGTGATGAGGACCATCTCTGCGAGCATAACCAAACCGTCGTAGGGCTAATGAAGGGTTGTAGGTGATTTCCCCTCTAATGCCAAGGAGTGGCACATTAGGGAATTTCCCACAATGATCAATAATAGTGACGTACTCCTGAGATATGACGTGCCAACGGATATCTGAATGAGAAAGTGACATAATCCTTCGGGACCATTGCATATTTTGATCATTTCTTAACACTGAACGAGGAAGGTGCGAAATAAACCACCTAGCTAGCAGAGGTGTGCAACACATAAGGGTTCCTCGCTTCTTCATGATACCGGAATGAAGAGAGTGTAGAATATCTCCAAGTAATGTAGGTACCGGATTGTGAGTCAAGAAGATCTTAATTGCATGCACATCAATGAACTGATCGGAATTAGGAAACAATACCAAACTATATATCAATAAAGCTAAAATATTTTCAAAGGCATGGTAACTCATGGCTTTCAGGAATTGTCGAGCTTTCCCAAATAAGAATTTGGCTGAGAGACCTTTGCCCCATTCTTGGTGTCCTAGTTGGAAGCAATGTCTGATCTCTTTATATGCAACGCAACAGCAATAGTCTCGGGTTTTGGAGTGTCCTCCAAACCAGTGAAGGGCACCTGATCAGAGATGGGTATACCAAGTAAATCCGAGAACTCCTCCAAGGTAGGTACCAATTGGTAATCTGGGAACGTGAAACAATGATGCTCAGGATCAAAGAATTGGCATATGACTCTCATCATATCTTCTTCAAATTGAGAAGTGACCAGTCGGAGTAGATAACCATGTCTTTCAGCAAACTTAGAATCTCCAGGAACCTTTAAGACAAGCTCCTTAAGCTCAGAAGGTATCCCCATGAAGTTGAGTCGTACATAATCCCTAGTAACAAAGGCCATGTCCTACAAAACAATACAAAGATAAATTTCTTGGTCCTTGAAATCGTTAGTGGATATGATATGCCATGATGTCATGATGTTATGATGCCAAGTATATAACAAACACAAACAAGTCACACAATTGCCTTAAGGTTAGGCTTGCATGAAGTCCATAAGTACATACCCTCCTTCCTTTCGTTTAGTTGGTTCAACCTGTCCTAGAAGAGTAACCGGGTTCTATAGTGCTCATATCCATGATCTTTCTCGCGGGCATTGTCTCAACATAGCACTCAATCGGCCAGCCAAAAGCATCCCTAGAGTCCAATCTCAATGAGTGTAGCATCGAGTATCAACCGGCTTCAGTCAGGAATCCAAGGCCAGCCATCTCGCTACTTCTTATAAGTCAAAGTCAAGTTCAACTAAGGTTCTAAAGGCGAATTAGTGCTCATGACACCACGCGGTAGCCAAACGTCTCCTCGATCAGATTCAAGGGCCATCAGGACAAACCAAAGCGACGCACTAACGGTGGCCACCAGTTCAACCATAACGATACATGTCGTACAGCCTCCCTGGTCTCATGCCACATACCTAAGGTACACTAGATCCGGGTGTAGGATCTTTCACACAACAGAATACCCAAAACAGCCTTGAAAATTAAAGCAATTAAAGAAAACAATAGAAAACATTTAAGTGAATCCTAAGCTTTTAAGGTAACCCTTCTTTTATTAGAAAATTCTCCCCAGCAGAGTCGTCAGTTTTGTAATACGGTGAACTGACTTTATCGAAAATGTACGGTAAGCAAGAGTCGCCACCGACTTTTATTTTATCCAAATTAAAGAAAGACTAAAAGAACAGAAAAACCTTTTAAAAGAAATCTTGAGTTCGGGGGGTAATTTATACAAAGGGAAGGTGTAAGGCACCCTATGCATCCATGGTTTTCCATGGGCTCTTAATTGCTTTGCTCTTTTTGTTTTCAAAAGTTTAGAAATGTAGAAGAAGAAAATAAGGACTTTAGCTCGTAAATGAGCGTAGCCTTATTAAAGTTTTTTAAGAAAAGGGTAGAAAAGGGAATTTAAACCAGAGGATGCAATTAAGGGCAAATTACCTTGATATTTGTAAAAGTGTTCTTTTAGCCTTTCAGGGCTATCCATACCATAAGAGGGTAGGAAGTCCTTTTATTTGGAGGTTGAAGGGTCGTCGCAATTATCGTTCACCATAAGACTGTCCCTGCCATAGAGTGGCAGGTAGTCTAAGGGAAGGATCAGAATATCCATCATTATTAGGCAACCAGAGGACACCTCAGCATTTAGTAGGCAACTTCGAGGGACGAGATCATATTAGCGAATCGAAGGCAGCATCATTGGGACTTATGATCTGAATGAACTGATGGCAACATTGCTGAGGCGTCCTCGTATTCGAGGAACTTGGCTATTCTGCACTGAAAAACACAAGGCAACAAGGCAACAGGCAACAGGCAACAAGAGGGGTTACCATAAAAGGTGTGTGGGTGCACAATCACGTGATTAATTCAAATAATTATATTATAATTAGTTGTTCTAAATTCAGTTCGAGGTTGCACTCCCTAAATTACTAACCACGCAGTAATAATAATAAGCAGTGTTAAGTGCCTTCAAGGCCACACAATACAGTCCAGGAACAGTTACATAATAAACCATGGGGAGGAGGAAAAAGCAATAAAATAAAAACCCCAACAAGGCAAATGGTTTGACATAAGTAATAATAAAAGAGAAATTAAAAATAGAATGAATTTTAGGGTTACCGAACATTTGAGCTCTGACCGGTTGATTAACCCTGAAAATTGGCAAAGGAAGAATAAACAACAAAGGGTGAGTGTAGGAGGAGTTCATTGACATTTGAAAGTAAACCCTAATTTATTTTATAAGGCAGAAAACAAATAATATTTAAAATAATAATTAAATCAGGGACTTAGCTTTTTGATCTGATATGGCGCGTAGGCGGACGAATCCTGATGGTAACCCTGAAAAACTGCACAAAGAAAAGGGAAATTTTCAGTGTAGGAATGATCCTCGTAAACCCTGATTAGGGCACAAGTTAACTGTGATTAATATAATAAATAAAAATCAGTTTAATTAATTATTGGTTTTCAACCTAATTAATTAAATCGCTGAAAATAAAATTTCGACTAAATATCCTAACCCTAATGTGTAATTTTAAAAAAAAACTTAAAATAATTGAAACAACTAAATTATATTAATCGTTTAATCTAAAGTAAAAAAAAAACATTATTAATAATCAAATCAAATTAATTAATTATAAAATAAATATTTATAAAAAAACAAATAATTATGATTTTTTTTTAAAAAACTATTTTTAGAATAAGTAAAAACATAAAAATTAGAAATCATAATAAAATAAAGGAAATAGGAAATAAAAGGAGTTCATATAATTAAAAATTAAAAAAATTAAAAAAATACTTAGCTGGATCCTGTGTGGTAAGGTCTGCAGGGAGTATGAAGGACTCACATCCCTGGAGCGTTTGATCCATAGCCCACGAGATCCAATGGTTGATTGGCGTGGGGTACATCGTACGCGCGGGATTGCAACGCACCGGATCTTTCTTTTTTAAATGTGGGACGCGCGTGCAGAATGCCCAATGAAAAGGCGCCACGCCATCATCTTCTTCGCCGATCCCACCTGCAACATTTGCTACGTTCGTAGCTACGGTTTTGCTACAAAAAAACTTGTAGCGAACCCCTTGATCTTGATAGCTGCATGAAACCGAGCCAAAAACAAAAACCAACAACCCAGATTGATTCTAACGGCCCCTACGAACTCAAAGATGTCCTTAATTTGACCTAAGATCGTTTCTTTCCAAGAATCCCCAATTTGAGACCTCGGTGACCTAACAATGGTGGACAAGCATATATACGCTAAAGCTTCAAACAAATAACCCAGAAACAACGAACACATTCACATGAACATATTTACATGAACAAAACCTGTTTAGGATGCGTGAATCAATGCAATTGAAAATTTTAAAGAGATGCTAACCGTGAGCGTGATGATGATGATTCAGAGCCTTTTGGTTGTTGGAGAGGATGTATACTCGTTCAGAAAACCTCCAGGGATCGAATAAGACACTCGTTTTGGCTTGAATCACGTTACAACCTAGAAACCGAATTTGATTTTTTTCTTGAAATTTCAAGACCTCTAACTATGGCTTTGTCTGCCAAATTCCACTCTCTCTTCATCAAGGTTTGTTAAGTATATATAATGGATGGATTTTAGGTCATGACTTGAATCAAATCTCTACTAAATCATGAAATTGGATTTTGAGAAATTTGATTGAAAATTTGTATTGAATCTTTCTATTTTTGCCCAATATTTGATTCAATTTGTTTCAATCATTATTTGGCCAATTAAGGGAATATATTTGATTGATTTCTTAACTTAAAATCAAAGAAAATAATATTTCTCATTTATTTTACTATTTTATATAATTAAATTATGATTTAAATGAATAAAAACCATAAAATAATCAATAAAAAGAATAAAATATGGGGAGATACTTTTTTAGGACGTGCATGGGCTTAATATAAGGATTGGATGAAAATAATATAGGCCCATTTGGAAATATTTGGAGTTTTAGACTTTTTCTCTTCATACATGCCTTTGAAAATAGGTGAATTTGTGCACCTTGCCATTTCCTCATACTTCCACATTTTTTCAAGTTCCTTGACTTTTTAGAAACCTTGAAGAGTCCTCTAACCAATGTATTTGGTCCCATGTCAAAATAATTTTCTATGCTCCATGTATGCTCTTTTGAAAAAGATGACTTCTGGTTGACTTTCAAAATGACCTGTAATGTTTTGAGCCATATCTCTCAAATGAAGCATTTTTAGACTTGGCAGGTGAGAGACAAAGTTGTAAATAATTCAATTTCCTTCAAAATGAGCTTTGGATGGGAAATTTATGATGTTCCATGTAGGAGTTATGGCTGGTCAAAGTTCAGTTGACTTCTCCTATGAAAACCCTAATTTAGAAACTCTTGAATTTGTTGATTTCTGATCTTTTCTTGATGAACCATGATCAATACTTGATCAAATGTTGAATGACACTTAAAAATAAGGTTGTTGACAAAAAATCAGGAGTTTTGACTGTATTTTGACCACAGTTGACTTTTAGGTCAAACTGGTCGACTATTGACTTTCTGAGCAATTGTGTGGTCAATCCTTTGAATTAGGACCTGAATTTTGTCATGGAGATATTTTGAAACATCATAAGCCATATGAGATGCATTGGGGCTTTTGATCCATTGATTTTCTTCAGAATAACACAAACCCTAGTTCCTTGAGCCATTTTTTAGGAGGGGTGTCTTTGAGCCTTGAATTTTAATATGAGTTTGATTTAAGAGAAATAAGATGGGCAAATTTTGGGGTATGACACCAGCGGATTCTGCTTTATCTTCTGATCTTTTGTAATTTCTGAACTTCTTTTGTCTGTGCTTTCACATCCGGTTGATCCTTCTTAAGAGAAGAGATAACTCATCTTCTTCTTCTGAAGTAGAGTCCTCAGAGCTTTCTTCTTTAACCTGAAAAGCGTTAGTTTCATAATTTTTAGTAGATTTAAGAGCTACAGACTTACCTGTCTTTTGGGGATCATGTTTGTCAAGTTCTATCTCGTGAATTCTTAGTGCACTAATGAGTTCTTCTAAAGATGCATTGTTCAAATATTTTGAAACTTTGGGTGCAGAAACCATTGGTGTTGTTGCACCCCAAAATTTACCCGCCTAATTTTATTTCTAAATTGGCTTATTGCTTTAACATCATTGGCTTTTTAGATCATCTAACACATCATTGCTTTCATAATCCAAAACACATGGGATCAAGGATCTTGTCATTTTCTCAATTACTTATTGATTGCAATACAAGGAAGCTTAAGTTGATAGCTCATTCAAGATTTAACCATTTACAAGACATGATCAAGTTTCATCCGAAGTCATTCTCAAAGTGGTGCATTACATAATGAAGACACTAGAATTTCAAGTGTCATTCACATTAAAAAGAAAAAAAAGGGAGGAAGTGTCAAGACTTTTATATGGTATAAAGAAGTCATTACAAGTTATATCTCATTACATCTCCAATGACCAAGAAACAATACAAAAGGTGAAATTACAAGACAAAGGTATGGAAACAAAGTTCATTCAATCCAAGCTCATGTCATTCATCAACTCCAGGTTCTTATACATCCATCATAATCACAAAATGAACTCAATCCAAATGTTACATCTATAAAATATGAAGAAGTCTTCATGTCAATCCAACAAAGACCATGGAAATTTCTACAAACCATTGTTAGTTCAAACATCCACTTCATAATACATAATCCGTTACACAAAAATCCATTCCATCTATACTATTTACAAACTCTACAGGCCTATATCCTAGAAGGCCTATATCCTAGAACTCAACGGTTTCTATCATAACATCTTCAGCTTATCCTTTTTCTTCACGTTTCGATTCTGTCCCGTTGCCAAGAACTTCACAGTGTCATGCCAAACCTGTCACAAGATAAAACCAAGTTGACTTATCAATAAAACAGTCCCAAAATCAAATAATCCCTACCAAAATAGTTCTAAAATCAACACCATACATTTGCATACCGTAAAAGAACAAGCTTCATGACAGTAGTGATCCCAAAAGAAAACAATGCTTGCATCAGGACATACACCAGGTAGCCCTGCATATCAAATAGCCCCAACTACCAAAAACAGAAATTCAAACCTCTAACTAACATTCAACAGAATCTTAACAACCAACTAATTTCCAACTAACAGTTCAGTAACCAGTTCCCACCCTTGTGAGTTGTAACTAACTTCAAACTAACCATAACAACATTTCCCAACTGATTTCTAACCATGTGTCTAACTATCATAACAACCAAAACAGATTCTCTAACTAACCCTAACCACAGTTAACAAACTAACGGAGTTGCTAATAGAATCAGTTACAAACAGAAATAACCGAAAGAGGAGGAGTAACTAACCTTCTCATCTTCAATCTCTATATAACCTCTAATTCCCATCTGTTCAATCTTCTTCACTTCTCCATCATTTCTCTTTCACCACCACCACCTCCAATCATCACCTTCACACCATAATCATTCTTCATCCACACTTCACATTCAACCATTCTTCACCCACCACTTTTCATCATCTTCACATTCTTAATCCTCCACAATTCACTTTCTCTTCATCATCTTCACAACCTTCAAACACTCTTCAATTCTCCCTCTCTCTTGATTCAACCTGATAACAGAATCGTGACAAACCTGTGAGCCATCATCTTCATCCTTTAACCGCAACATCACCATCATCATTTCATCCTGCATCGTACATCCTCATCTTCACATCACCTTCATCGACAACAATAACTGAATCACCAATTGCTCCTAAACTTCAACAAAGAACGTTCTTCATCCGCGTTAACAGCACCTTGGTAACTTCAACTTTTCGTCGATCTCTCTTTCAACAAAACTGCACCAAATCATCAACAATCAAAGCTTCTTCAGCCTTCATTCAATATTCTTTCGACAACACAACTCAGCAACAACGATTCAACATCAACCTGCAAATCAAACAGAAACAGGGGAAATCGAAAGAGAACTGAGAAATTGAACCAAAAGATGGAAGAGCGGAAGCAAAAGCAAGGAATTGGAGAGGCGGACGGAGCATTACTTTCGCCAGAGATTTGAAGGACGCCGCCGTCGCGATTGAAGAAGAGAGAGATAAGAATCGAGTCTGGCTAAGGGATTAGGAACGTCGCAACCAAGGTAACCCTAATTTCCCTTCATTCCTTTTTCACTTGTTTTCTTATTTTTATTACCTTTTTCTATTTTATTTTTTTATCAATAATAATAATGAAAATGGATCAAACTCATCTTTGGGCCAGAAACGAAATCCTCATCTTCCCCCTGCGCCCTATTGACTGCACCATTTGATTCAATTCATACCCCATGACTCTATTTTATAATTAGTTAAATTTAGACTTTACTTAGCTTTTTACCTATTTCTTTTAGGTGATAAAATGTTAATTTTTTCCTATTATTTACTTAGGCTTTGATACAATTTCTGACACATAAAAAATAATCATGAAAATATTAGTTTTTAGGCTAATTGTTATCTTTCTTTTGCTTGATTTGTAATTCAATTTCTCTCATAAGAAAATCAATAAAAATAAATAGTCTTTTAATCAATTTCATGCTATATTTTGACTTGTCTCGTTTCATGTTTTTGTATCAATTGTGCATTATATTGTGAATCATTTTGTACTATATTTTCAAGTCTTTTAGTCAATTTTGGTGCTAATGTTGTATATTTGTTTACATTGATGTTTGACCTATAATTTTGATCTCATTTATAATCTCATTCCTTAGAGTTAGGACCTATAATATCTTCATAATATTAGGCTTAGTTTTCCCTTAAATCCTAACACTTAGGTATAATCATAACATTAGGCTAGTTATTCATTTTAGGCTAGTTTTTCTTTCCTTTTTCTTTTCAACATTAAAACATTTAATAAAGGAAGAGGCGGATCACACTTTACTAATAGTGGGAGAGAAATGAGTGGGATTTATTCCCTAATCTGTTTCTCAAACACTTAGTGGGAGAGAAATGAGTGGGATCCATTCCCTAATCTGTTTCTCGATCACTATGTAGAGAAATGAGTGGGATTCATTCCCTAATCTGTTTCTCTACTATCATACACTTTTATGTGATTCAACTCGCAGATTAATTCCCCTTAAAAATCACCAATCAAAAACATTTAAAATACTTAATAAAGGCTCAGACCTAAACAAAGTGATGAAGTGGTGCGAAGCCTTGTATTGGGTTTTGTTCATCATGAAGTTACATAAAAAACACAAACCACACTCTTCATTTTTTCTTTTGCCTCCGAGGCGCTTGAGAGCACGTTACTTCCGCTCCATTCCCAACTTAAGACTCCAGAGGTCGAGCAGCGGAGTGCGAATGTAACTGTTCAACTAAAAAACACAAAAACAAACAAAAACTAAAGAGCCGAACTACGACGCTCTGATTCCTGAAAAGGATACGTAGGCATTAGGTCGCGGGGCCTAAGCGAGCACAACTATTTATAAACCTTTTTTCCCCGTGTTTCTTTTTCTTTCATTTGCATGCATTCCCTTAGCATTAAGCTTTAGATTTATACACCCTTTAGATAGCAACAAACATAGGTGGATACCATCGAGTACGATGGGCGTGAGGGGTGCTAGTACCTTCCCCTTGCGTAACCGACTCCCGTACCCTATCTCTGGTCGAAAGACCTCGTTCTTATTCACCTTAGGTTTTCTGATATTCCTTTCCCTCTTTGGGATAAATATATTGGTGGCGACTCTGTTCATTTTCACGAGCGTGCGACAGGTGCCCATCTTCTGGGTAAGCTTCTGATGATCTTCTTAACATGGTCTACTTTGGTGTATCCTTTGTTCAGAACTCTTAGGTCAGCAGTCAGAGTTTGAAATCTTGAGAACATTGTTTCAATGGACTCATTTTCTTCCATTTTGAAAGCTTCGTACTTCTGGATAAGAGCCAAAGCTTTTGTCTCTTTTACTTGAGCATTGCATTCATGAGTCATTTTGAGAGACTCAAACATGTCATGTGCAGTAACTCTATTTTGATTTTTTTCATACTCGTTTTTTGAGATAGCCTTTAGCAGGATATTTCTTGCTTTGTAGTGATTTTTGAAATCTGCCTTCTGTTGCTTGGTCATGATCTTTCTATCAATCTTATTTCCTTCTTCATCTACTGGATGTGTGTATCCATCTAAGACCACATCCCATAAGTCATCATCTTGACCTAGAAAGAAACTTTCTAGCCTATCTTTCTAATATTTAAAATCTTCTCCATCAAAGACCGGAGGTTTTGTGTAATTGTTGTTGCTTTAATCAATTGCCATAGTGTTTTCCTTCTGGATCTTTTTCTGACACGGTTAAGTGTTTGCACCAAGAACCAATTGCTCTGATGCCAATTGAAGGTTTGGAAAACACTTATAAGGGGGGTTGAATAAGTTTTCTTTTTATTTTTCGTAACAACAATAGACAAAACACAGTTATTTTTATCCTGTTTCGTTTGCAACTCAAACTATTCCAATCCACCCTCCAAGGTGATTTCGCCTCTCTCAATCGAGGACTTAATCCACTATAATCAAAATTAATTACAAATGCACAACCAAGTGTCGTCACTAACAATACAATCCACAAGCCAACTGCAAGTGACTAACACCTCTAAGACTAACTAGTCCTAGCCCTCTTGAGAAATTTGACCCAACTGGTGTCTCAAGAAACAATTACAAGTTAACTTCTAATAATAGTGATTCAGGTTGCTTCTAATAAGCTTTAATCACAACTGTGATTTTTCACTAAGTTTTTAGTACAAGGAGTATAAACTCAGTATATTAAATTGAAAATATTTTTCTTCAGCATAAGAGTTCACGTAAGTGTTCTTCTTTGTATATGAGCTCGTCATCTTTCTTTTCAAAGATTCTTCTATATATAGCTTCAAGAATTTGTCAGTTGTATTGATTTTGGAGAAGGTATTAAATGTTGCGTGTCTTCTTTTGTTTTTGTTGTGTGTTTGACTTTTGATTTTGTTTCTCCAATGAACTGCATGTGCTTTTTGTTTCTCCAATCTTTCTTGGAAATTGTTCCATATGAGTGCTTCAACCGTCTTTTAATCATAATGTTTTTAACGGTATTCTATCTTGTATTAGAACTTTGAATTTTGACTTTCTTCATAA
The DNA here is from genome assembly GCF_029867415.1 of Vicia villosa. Lineage (NCBI taxonomy): Eukaryota > Viridiplantae > Streptophyta > Magnoliopsida > Fabales > Fabaceae > Vicia > Vicia villosa. Next base: position 193,558 of record NW_026706272.1, read on the forward strand.
CTTCTATCAGAATTTGTTTACAGCGGTTGGTGCATTCAGAGGTTACTTCATTAGAACTTCAGCGACTTTTCCTTTCGGCGTTTGTTCAGCTTTACACAAAGTTCATGTTCTGATGGTACTTGTATTAGAACATCTTCTGAAATGAGAAACATATAATTAGAGTACCTCATTTACTTATACAAAATTTATTTAATTGTTATCATCAAAAAACTAAGATATGATTAGAACTAAACTATGTTCTAACACACTAAACAAGCAAAGTAAATGAATTGTCATGAAAAAGAAAATCTTGTTTAAAGAAACATTATTACAAAGCCTCCATGACATTCAAATTAGAAAGATTGAATCAAAAGATTACTAATTCACTCCCCATTCTCCTCATTATCATTGACAATCTCTCCTCCAACAACCACCTTCTTTGGCTTCATTTTTGTCTGGGGAAACTGAATACTCAAACATAACATGTCCAACTAGTCAGAAGCAATCTTGAGGCTTTCATCAACAACATTGTCATGTTGTTTCTTTAGCGCCACCAGCTTCCCCTTGTGGGACTCAAACTCCTCAGAACGGGCTTCCTTCTCTTTTTTCAGAGCTCCCTCATTTTCAATGACCTGGGAAGACAACATAATCAAAGAAGTCCTTATTTCTTTTAGAGCCTTTTTTTACCCTATACACACGCTTGCAGAGTTGTCACCTTAACATCATTTTATAAGAAGTGCCATAGGTATATCCACCTCCTATGAAGACCAAGCAAGCTTTCCACTTCCTTCTAAAGCTCAAGCAGTCTTCCTTGAAGCCAAGTATATTCATTTGTGATGACTTCACACTTACCCTTACATTGCTCTATCTCTTTGGAAGGGTTGACCAAGGAAAATGCTTATCCATGACTAAAAACATCAAAAGTTATTAAGGAATCACCCTGAAACATATGGCAAGAAATCATAGCCACTAGCTCTAACTTAGTTGTGTTAGAGAGGCTATGAATAAATGCAAAGTCTTCTTCAGAGATGCAGTCATGTGTTTCCTAAGAAGTGCGAGGTACCTAGGATGGGAGAGTGGTGGGGAACTTGGAAGAAGCAAAAAAAGTTCTGGTGTTGGGGAGGGTGATCCTCATGGAGGCAGGACCATACAATTTATACCTTTTGTCTAGACCTTCTTCCAACCTCGATTGTTGTTATCCTTAACCGTAGAAGCAAATCATTTGTTGGACTTCTTGATCCACCATTTAGACGATGATAAGTGCCAAAATAATTTAAATATATATGACCTTAATAACTTATTTTACAAGTAAACAAATGAAAGACCCCTTATTTATTGATGAAAATTTTTAAAACACATGTTTGATCATTTTAACTATAAATTGATTAAAAATAGGTAAAGAGGATCAAGAAGCCATCAAAGCAAGACAAGAGACAGAGCTAAAGCACATTCCTAATAAAAGAAGGCTCGATAAGCCAAGATCATAGACACTCTTAGAGAGCAAAGGTGCAACCTTGATAATCTAAGAAACACAAGTACGCTTAGCGAGCAAAGGTGGTTCATGACTTCAGGGTTAAGTTACTTCAAGGTGATGTAAGGGCTTGGTGGCTAAGGTAGTGCAGAAGGTGTTCTTAGCGAGCATATGTGTCAAGGCTAGTTGTACGGGAGCTAGCATTAATTAATCTAGAAGAAATTAGGTGTGTTAAGCAAGCATGGGTAGTGCGATTAGTGAGCCTACCCTTCACAACCCTATAAATAGTAGGTGTCGAGCAATCATATATGGATATTGGAAGTCGCTGGAATCGAGGTGGTTCCTTAGAGAAACTAGGTTTTTGCCATAAATCACAAAAGGAGAGAGTATGAGAGGAAGATTGAGGGTGGAAGCGCTATCTAAGGAATCATCAATAGATGTTGTTTAACTTCTTTCTTCTATGACTTAATTGTAAAGCTACGATCAGTAAGCGTAGCTAATTTTATCTTTTGTTAGGGTTAAATGTAGTTGTCCTATTACTTTTGTGTTGATCCCGACCATGAAATTCTATGTAATTTTTCTTATGTTTTAATATTGATGGATTCTTCGTTCTTAATGTTTTTTTTGGATTAGCTACCTAAAATATGTTTTCATAGTATGACTTAATATTCGAAAGGTGTTGGTAATTCCTATATCCAATTTTTTCATTTATTGGATGCTAAAGTCTAGAAATATATTTAGGTTTAATATTCACATTTATTGTTGAAACTTAATGCTAATGTATTGATTAATTAGCTAAGAGATTATCTATTAGGTAATGTGGAAGATCTCATGTCGTTGACTCAGACAGAAGTTGCGATGAGAGCTTCGAGAGGTAATATTAATAAATAATTACAATTGAATATTACTGGTCAAGGATACTACATAAGAATAGGCCAATGAAATTTAACCCCAATAAAGTTTTCTCACTGTTAAAACATTGAATGTTTAATTTTGTTTTCTATTATTTTACGTCTTAAGTATTCACAAAATAACCAGCCATTTGATAACCCAAACCTAAAGTAATATAAACTATTGAAGGGTCTTGGAAACACAAATAGTTATTATGGAGGCGACAATTATACACTAACTTTTGCTCTACAACATACGACGACTGGTCCTACTCAAGATAAGTCAGTTGGTTCTGAGCAGCAACCAAATCCACATTGTCAACAAGAAATTTTTCCATTATAGCTTCCACCTAAGTTAGATTGGAAATAGGAGGAGTTTGAAGCACGTCAGTTACCCCAATGGATTTCTTCTTCCTAGAGAGATTCTTGACGGACGTTGTATTATCTACATGGAAGAACACAAAAAAGATCAGTAAGATAGTATAAGAACAACAAAAATAAAGGTAAGAATAAAAGTTATCTTCTTACCAAAGACATCCATCCTAACCTGTGCGGTGGCTACCTCCTCAACCTTCCGAGTATCAATAAACCGCCAACTTCTTATAGAAAACGATAAGTCAAAAAGGTAGGATTCCTTATCATAGCTCAAGAACTCCCATCAGGAAATCAAATATCCTTTCATCGAGTGCTTCTCTAAGGTCAAAGAGTCATAAGTAATAATAAGTATTTGAATATCAACTGAAGTGGTTATGGAACCAACATTTTTGGATCAAATTCTTATAATTAGAAGGCTCCATATTAAGATGTTGTGTGGGGAAGATTTATGGACTCTACAAAACATTGAATAAGCTTTTGTGGTCAAGGGAGTGACCATAAAGTAATGATCCTTAAAAAAAATTCCAACTTTCATGATAGATGTGGAATACTTTGTTTATTTGACGTAGCGAGACCATACCCGATCCTTGTTCCCTTTTAACCAAAGTATAATAAATAGTGAAGATGTTGAAGAAGAGGTTCACAGAAGGCTCCTGATCCTAATATTCATAGGCCTAAGCAATTAGATGAAGCTGAGAAGGGAAATTCTTAAATACCATAGTAACCCTTCCTCAAATTTGTAAGAGGCAAATCAAGTTTCCGCCTAGAGAACAAACACTTGTAGAAGGGAACATAACACTCTTAAAAAGAGCTGCATATCCTTTTGTCAACTTCAACATGGGAAACTGGTCATTTGGAAGATGGAATCACATTCGTGCACGCCTCTTCCATCCTGAAAACAATGTCGTAGTAGGAAACCATCCCAAATAAGTCTGCGTCCACCCACCGGTACAATTCAGTATCAGGAGGTAGGACTTGGCGTTCACGATCTCAGCATATTATGTTTGCCCGGCTGTTATGAAAAGATAATGCATGCCAAGAATTACATAATGGTTTCGAAAAATAATATAAGCCTTAATTTCTATATCAGTAAAGTCTCATTCATTTTCCTCCTTAAGAGATCTCACTAAGTAACAGGTCCTACATTCATCTCAATCAATTATATTTGAATCTGAAAGTAGTTGAATAATTGAAGGTGGACCGACAAATACAACCATCGTAACGGGAGTACTGTAAACCACCCACGTATCATTTTCAAAAGAATCACCGGTACTCTCGTTGGAAGACCCAGTAGAGGGTCTATCGCCATCTTCAACAGAATCCACACCAGACCCAGAATTATTGATAAGCACGATAAGATTGGGATTAGGTCAATTAACCCCTAAAGAGTTAGCATTTGGAACATATATAGAGAAAAGTAAGTCTCAATTTGCAAGAGAGGGCAAAAATCGTATAAAAGACCAAGGTAATCTTTATATAATAAAATAAGATAGATAAATCAACAACCCGAAATGAAATAAAATGAGAAGATTAAAATCCACAGTCAAATCTCACCTCGAAAAATGCAACAACACTTAGGTGCACTTGAGTATACTAGAGGAAAGCATCACACCCTAGCCTATGAACTTAGGCCACGTGTGAGGAAATCCTGCAAAATGTTTTATTCACTAATTTAGGCGTAGAAGGGCTAACCTTACAAATTCATCCCTACGCAGCCGTATCAAAAATCTACACCACCACATCAAGAGTCAATCTCATCAACTCATTGATAATCACGAAACAAAAGATATTAGTGATAAAACAATACTCATTCTGTTTTAAAATGATTAATTTAATTGATCATTTCACATATATAAAAAATATAAACGAGATAATAGTATTTTTACTAAAATATTTTTTACACAAATCACTCAATTTATGAGGAATGAAGTAATAAGCATTGACGTTTTAAAATACAATAAATAAATATAATTACAGTATGTTCTTAAGAACAGAGAGAATAATTTAAAAATGTAGACATTTTCATTTCCAAGAAGGGATGGGAAGATTCAACAAGAATATAAAATCATGGTGAAAATATTCTAAGCACATTAAAATGAGCACTATAACAACAGCTGATATATATGATAGTGATTATTTAATTTGGTTTTGCAGTAGATCCCGAAGACAAAGGAGTCAGACCATGTTTGAGTGCTGCTTTCCACACAACATCGATCCTATCAACATCAATGGCTCCAACTTCATGATGAGTCCATCCCTCAAGACTATGCACAACTCCTCCTGCATGGCATGCGTGAACAACTCCTCTATCCATTGTATACTCACAGCACCCAAGCCCTTCCACATCCTCTGGCAATCTCATTGCTGCTAGATCACCATAAGTGCAATCTCTTCTAAATGCAAATATTGGAGGCACAACAAATTGGTGGAAATGTGTTCCACTTGGCGCCCAGTTTTGCTCTCTTGGAGTGATCCACTTGCCAACAATCCATGTCTTGCAGTGCTGTGCTGCTTGGTATTTTGTCACTTGGACTAGGTAGCTTTGGTATTCTTGTGGTGCTTCCTTTTGAATCTTCTGAAACCTATCTGTTGATAGTGTTAGCATCTGCAAAGAGGGTATAACCAAGTTAGTACTTAAAAATTAAAATGAGAAATGTAATGAAAAAATTGAAGAAAAAATGGTGGTTATTATACCAGAACTTTGACTTTGTTTCTGCAGAGGTAGAGAGCAATTGCTCTTCCAAGCTTGGAAGTTGCACCAGTAAGGAAGACCTCTTTAGCATCTTTGGGGATTTCATCTAAGATCACAGCTGCTGTTAAGGTGTTGCCATGAACAACTCGAACTCGAAGATTTGGGTACTTGTCCACGAAAAGTTTTCCTCCACCGTTTAGAGATTCATTCTGCATCTCCCACGTATCAACAAATTTATTATGTTTTTTCATTTAAGTAATAATTAATTGATAGTGTAAATTCAATAAAATAAAATTTGTATTTACTAAAATGTTAGTACTTAACTATGTCTAATTATCTATAGTATTTTGATTTATTTATTTATTTATTTATTTACTTTTGGTAATTTTTTAATTTGGGATTTTTCTCCCTCCTTATTTATTAATTACTTTTGATTTAAATTCATATTTATTGGTTAAATTGAAGGATATCACTTACCATCTCATTTAAATGTTTCTATCTTATTTATTTTTATTGGTGTGTATGTATGTGTATATAACTTGTGATTCTGAATTTTTTTTTCTGATTTATTAAATTAAATATTTGTTTGTATTATAAATTACAAGCTCTTAAGTTGTGTTCTTCAAAACAATTCATTTTTTTTTAAATTTTATTTACATTATTATTTTATGGAGCATTTAATTTATCTATTTTTCTAAAATAAAAATTTTTATTTTGAAGAATTAAAATTTTAATCAAAATTAATTTTATAGGACCTGATCATAAAAACAATGTTATAATATGAGGTTGAATTATGTTTTAGAGTCCAACTATAGACACATTGCGGATTATCTGATCTCAAACGGACTATTTATTTATTATTTTTTATCATTTGTGTTTTTTAATTATACTTTTTATTATTTATTATTTAATTATCTTTCACTTTTATAAATTTATTTTTCTTATATTATTAATGAAAATTAATTAATTTTGTAAAGAAAAAAAAGAGACAAATAACAAACAACCTATTCATTATTATAAATGCTCTAAATGTCGTTCCAAGAATAGCTAGATCGATTTGGACAGGGAACTGCCCCATACTAAAACTAGTTCAACTTTGTCTCTTTACTAATTTTGGAGAGAAAAATGCAGCTAGTATTTAAATTCCAATTAATATTTGCTTAAATTGTCTATGAATTTACAAAAGTAGTTGATTTGTTTGACTGATAGATGACGATGGGAGAAATATTTATAGGAAACATTTCGAAATCTAATTTTTTAAAAGTAATTAATAAGGTGATAGAAAATTTTAAATTTATTTAAAATTTAATATGTTTTAATTGAAATTATAAAGTGGTTGTGATAATAGAACACAAAAATTTTAATTTTAATTTTTTAATTAATAAAAAAATTGTAATTGAAATACATGTTATGATTGTATTGGTCTAAAGAGGATTGTTCTAAGAAGCAATTAACCAATCTACTTTGCTCATACAATAAAATCATCTAAAAAAAATGTGTACTCCACATATATAAGTATAAAAATTGATTTAACATGTCCAAGTATCCTACCTTATTCAAAGCAGCCAAGCTTATGACTTTAACCCCAATTTTATCTGCCGTGAGGATAGCTTTCTCAATATGTTTATTGATACCATCGGTAGCAAATGGTAGGAAATACTGTTAAACCAAATACAATTAAGATGAATCAAACAATCAATCAATTTACTACATTAAAATAGACTCACAATTCAACAATAGACCAAAGTCAAAATTGGTAAATTGAAAATCAAAGTTCGAATCCTATCATTCACGCGCGTGTGACTTTTAACTCAAGAGTAGACCGAAGTTAAAATTGTTAAATTGAAAATCAAGGTTCGAATCATATCAGTCACGCATGTGTGACTTATTAGTACTTCATGTAATGACAATTGACAAAAAAAAGACTCCGGCACTTACCTGAAAGCCACACCTAGGGACAACCCATGTTTGATGTAGTCTCCCCTTAAGGTAGTAGAAAGAATTAAGAAACGTCTTGGACCAAAGCCACATAGCTAGCAAAGCTATCACAGCAATTGGAAAAAACGGGATCAAGAAAAACCTTGTTCTGAACGGTAAAGAAGCAAATGATCTTAGACAGAATGGAGCATGCATAGAGGATGTGATATCCACTATATGGGCTAGAAATACAAAGTCCGGTATCCTACTACAATTCCCTTTGCTCAATGATTCATGTAATTCCCATGATTTTGTGTTAATAGTATTTCCTATCGCGTCAAAGAGAGGCATGAAGAGGCAAAAATTCGAGTCCTTTTCAGTATGGTGTAGACTATGATATCTGCGTATAAATTAATAACACATTAATTGACAATGAAGATTATAAAAAAATAAAAGACAAACACTAAAATTAATGAACTTACGTTGGGGTGTATATGAGATATTTGATAAATGGGAAAGTTTTGAAGATGCGATGTGGAACAATTTCAACGTTACAATGGCCCAAACATCTAAGAAAATCAAATATCAAAATGTAACCAAATATCAAACTTATGGATCCATATCCCATAAATGAAGCTCCGAGGATCGGAATTCCGATTACTAAACTGAGAAAGAGATGCTCCAAAACCGTTCCGTTTCCAGCTGTCAACGACTGTGGCACAGGTGATGAATGATGAAGTGAATGGTAATTGGTGAAAAGATAGTTTCCATGAAACTTTCTATGCATCCAATAATAAAGTGGTTCTGATATTCCAATATGAAATATCAAAGCTGCTATAACACCTTTCATGTTCCATGAAGGAAGGTTTTGTAGGAACGGAAACATGTAATAGGCCACACAACATAACATTGCTTGAAGTATTAAAAAGTTATCCCTGTTGTTTAACAATATATTAGATAATGAAAAAATATATATAGAAAGAGAATTTATTCATGTGATTTACTAATTAATTACCAGTCCCATTCTTTATCAAGCTGTTTGAAATCAATCCCTTGTTTAAGAATCTGACGGTTTCGAGTTAGAAACAGCATGTTGCTGTAAGAATTCCATAGCACATAGAGAAAACCTCTAAGACCAGAGAGTATGAGCAAACAAAGGCACCAGCTGAACTTGAGGTCTTTTTCTTTTTCATAAATCATCTCGTACAGCACTCTGCCTACAAATGGCCCATATAGCATGTACTATAGAAAAAACAAATAATTAATTAACTTTAATTACATCAACAAAATATAAATTTTCTAACAATATCTCATATTTGACGGATGTAAAAACAAAATGCGGTGACAATGAATTTGAGTTAATAGTAACACGAAAATTGAAAATGCATGAATTACCTTGAATATTCCAAAGTTCTCCCATGGCCAGGTTGATAAAGGAGCTCCCATTTTCTTGTTATATATCAATAGTGTTTCTTACGAGTTCCTATATATATGTATAGGCTAATATTGATATGTGAACAAAATTCAAGACACAATTTGAGGTATGTGATGCCATGAACTTCTTCCCCCACCAGCTATTTATATAATGAAATTGATCGTAGTGTTGGTTGAGGCATTTGCAGTTAGTTTTCTATGTCAGTCACTCTCGCTCCTTGTCTCATTAATTATTACAATTATTTATTTATATTCTAATTGTTTTATTAGGTATGGGTAATTATTACCTTGTAGGGTGGCAAACCACGACCACCTTTTAGTTCCGCGGAGTACGATCTTAAAATTTTGTTTTACTCGGCAAAAAATAAAAGCACCGTAACTTTTTAATTTAAAAATTTATGTTAATTTTGCCATTTATAAAATTTTGCAAAAAAAAAAAAACATAACGAGTTAAGGCGGACATATTAGAAGGAATAGTCAAAAAATTTAATTTTTCCCACAAAAAAGTATAGTCAAAATGGACATATCTAATGAACCGGATCCTTTTTGTCACCCCTCTTACCTTATACGAAGGAATTCTCTCCTTTCATCTAAAGATAAGATTAGATTCTTTCGATTCTAGTTCTAACTAGTCTAGATATGTTATGTTTCGATACATTAAAATAATTTTACATTAATTAAAAATCGAGATTAACAACAGTTTCTCTTAGAGATATTTCTAAAATAATAACATACCAGTACGAAATACACACCTAAACACACATAACACATAACGTCCTTGTTGTATTTTTTTATTATTTTAATTAGACTATAATTTACGGCTTTCTTATATATTAATATAATATATTTATGTATTTTAGTTTATTTGTTAGGATAACCTAATATATTTTATTATTTAAATTTTTATTATAATGTTTTTATTATAAATTGAACAAATTAATTATCTATTAATACATTTTATTATAAATTCTTATTTTCTATTGAGGTACTCACATCATATGCCCCTTAGATTAGAAGGCAGCTATATGATTTATCAGTACATTAAAATAGTTCTGCATTATTTAAAATTGAATTCAAAGATAATTTATATAAAACATCTCCATTCTCATTTCAACAAGAAGTCTCCTCAAACAAAAAAAAAACCTTCATATTTGCAAACACACCAATTTTAAATGGATGAAAACAATTCATAAGTAAAGTCTATTATTTATTAAAATGGATCTTATTAATTTCCATTTGTATTTATCTTTTATAAATGAAAAGCTCCAAACCAGCATCTATCCACTTATTTAAGTGCTTAGAATCTCTTACCAATTCATTCGTTGTTGGGATTTGTATTTTAATATTAAATGGAAAAAATGTATATTCTTGTGGTATTTGTTAATTTGGAGGATCTATGTGGAAAAGGAAATGCGATTGCAAAATATATGTTTTATGATGTGTTAATTCCACTTGTATAAATAAAATAAAATGGAACAGCTGGAACCATATATAAACCTAATTCAAAGTTCGGATATGGTTGGGGAGATAGCAGGATACAAGCTAGCTGCTTTCGTGTGGTATGTTGGTTCAATATGTACCTCTCTCTATAACAGATCCTCTTCATTCTCCCCATTTAACACATTTTATTGTTCTCTTCTTCTTCACATGTTTTTCATTTTATATTACTTTTCATATAATCTAATAGCTAAAATTTTATCATTTAATTAAATGTTGAGGTTTCGATCCCAAACTTTTTTTTTCTTGAACTTCATAAATTAATTTATTAAATCGAATAGTGTTGGTGCACAAGAATGAAAGATGATAACAAAGAGAATAATCAAAAAAATAACGGCGCAAAAGAGATGAGAGAATAAATGTTACTGATGTATTCTACTACTTGTTTTAATGATAGCTACTACAAGGTTATTTATACAAAAGAAAATCTTGCCACATAAGCCCTAATAGACTAAACTTAGTGAACAAGTTTAAGGTATAAACAGTACAATACTAAGAGCTCGTTTGGCCCAACTTTTTATCTACTTTTCTTCTCCTTATAAGGAGATGGAGGGCCAAACACATTTTTCATAAAGCTCTTATGAAAAAAAGTAGCTTTTTTTTAAAGACAATAAATTGAATAAAATGAGCTTGTAAAAAAGGCGTTGAAACCAACTTTTTTGGAGCTTAAAACATGTGGTCGCGGTTCGAATCCCAACGAAAACACTTTTCTTTAAAAAAATGGCGCTAATGTAGTAGACGGAAATTTTTCAATTTTTTCTACGGTTCATAACATCTAGAGTTATGTTTTATTTATTCTTTTTTTTTCTTCTTGTGTTTACATCATCATTTTTGTAGATACTAGTATTGTCCAATTTTTTATTCGTTTTATATATTATATCTTGTTTTATTGTATAATGATTTTCAATAATAATATTATGAATTTCTTCTACTATACACTAACTTATAGATGTTAATATAACAATTAAATAATATGCATATATATATATATATATATATATATATATATATATATATATATATATATATATATATATATATATATATATATATATATATATATATATATATATATATATATATATATGAAACAACTTTTAAATTAAAAATAACTTTTAAAAAATAATCATAACCAAACAACTTTAACTTTATTTTAAAAGCTCTTATTTTTAACTTTAACTTTAAAGTAACTTTTAAGACTTAAAAAAAGTTGGGCCAAACGAGCTCTAAGAAGTACTAAAGTACCCTTACTAACTAAATAGCTAAACTAACAGGACCCAGAAGGTAGAACTTCTGGTCAACACTATCTTCTGAGTAACCATCAGAAGATCAGCCCACATCAGAACTTCTGATGCTCATCTTCTAAATATGAATTACTCTTCAATATCATCCCTTAATTCATATTCTTCAATCAAAGCTTACAACGCCAATTCCATTCCTTAAGAGCAGAAATTGATCTGTCTTGATCGCCTTCGTCAGAACATCTGCCATCTGCTTCTGGGTGCTACAGTGCACAACCTCTAATGTTTCATTCTGGACTTGGCTTCTCAAGAAATGATACTTAGTCTCAATATGCTTGCTTCTTCCGTGTAACACCGGATTCTTGGCAAGATTGATTGCAGACTTGTTATCAATCATCAGCTTCAGAGGCTTCTTCACTCTAATCTTCAGATCTTCTAATAGATTCAGAAGCCACACAGCTTGACATGCAGCTACAACGCCTGCGATGTACTCAGCTTCACAGGTTGATAGAGCAACAACAGGTTGCTTCTTGGAACTCCAAGAAATAGGACCTCCCAGAAACATAAACAAATATCCAGAGGTACTCCTTCTATCAACTCTGTCTCCACACCAATCAGAGTAACTCAACAACTCTGATTCTTCCTTTCTCCCAGAAGGAAACAATATGCCGAACTTCAGAGTTTCCTTGATATACCTCAAGATTCTGACAGCAGCTTGGTAATGGGACCACTTAGGTTTATTCATGAACCTACTAACCAATCCAACTGCATAGCATATATCAGATCTGGCATTACACAAATACCTTAGAGAACCAACCAGCTGTTTGAAGATCGTAGCATCAACATCTTCACCTTCAGAGTCAGAGTCCAACTTCTGATTCGTTTCTGACGGTGTAACAGCAGCTTTGCAATTCTCCAGCTTAAACTTCTTCAGAAGTTCTAACTCATACTTCAACTGATGCAGAATGATACCATCTTCTGAGTACAGAATCTCCATCCCTAGAAAATATGACATTTTTCCAAGGTCTGTAATCTCAAACTCATTCATAAGCACCTTCTTGAACTTCATCAGATCTTTTGGACAACTCCCTGTAAGCAATATGTCATCAACATAAAGACATAACAGAATCATATTGCTTCCAGAATGTTGCACAAAGACTCCATATTCTATCTCACACTTCTGAAACCCTTGCTTCTTGAAAAATGAATCAATCTTCAAATTCCAAGCTTTGGGTGCTTGCTTTAATCCATACAGAGCTTTTTGTAATTTGTACACCATCCCTTCCTGATTCTTTTTCACAAAGCCAGGGGGTTGTGACACGTATACCTTCTCTTGTAGTGGACCATTCAGAAATGCAGACTTTACATCCAGATGCATCAAGGACCAACCTCTGTTTGCAGCTAACGCAATCACCAGTCTGATTGTTTCATGTCTAGCTACAGGAGCAAACACCTCAAAGTAATCTAGCCCAGGTTTTTGAAGAAAACCTCTTGCCACTAGCCTTGCTTTGTGCTTACCAACTGATCCATCTGGCTTCAGCTTTACCTTGAAAACCCATCTGATGCTGATGGCTTTCTTCTTCTTTAGAAGTTCTGTCAATTTCCAAGTCTTGTTTCTTTCTATAGCCTCAAGTTCTTCTTTCATGGCATTCAACCAGACTTTCTTCTTGAGCACTTCTTCAATACCCACTGGTTTAGAGTCTACTAACATGGCACACTGAATGACATCTCCTTCTGAGTCAACTTCTGTGTCTTGCAACTTGTCAAAATCTGCAAACCTTCTAGGTATAGTTCTGACTCTTTGTGGCCTTTGAGCTACTTCAGAGTCACCTACTCCAGAGTCACCTACTCCAGAGTCACCACCTCCAGAGTCACCACCTTCATGATCATCTCCAGAAGCTTGTCCTCCAGACTCTACGTCTTTAGAGTTTTCCCTTCCAGAGTCATGACTACCACCAGACTCTGGATCATCATCAGAATCTGGATCAGAATCAGATTCACCATCTGACTCATTTTCAGAAGATTCTTCATCTTTTGACTCTAACTCTTCTTCAAAGATTATCTCTACATCAGAAGTTGGTTGAGACTCTTTCCAATCCCAAGCTTCTGATTCTTTCACAATGACGTCTCTGTTGACTTCAACTTTGTTAGTTTCTGGACAATAGAGCTTGTATGCACCTGTACTGTGGTACCCCACCAATAACATCACTTTGCTCCTATCATCCAGCTTCTTCCTTCTAGCTTTTGGAACGTGTTTATAACACACAGAACCAAAAACCTTCAGATGACTAACACTTTGCTTCTCTTTAGTCCACTTCTCTAAAGGAACAATTTCCTTCAGCCTCTTTGTTGGACACCTGTTGAGCACATATGCTGCAGTAGCAACAGCTTATCCCCAGAGATTGTGAGGAAGCTTCTTCTCTTTTAGCATACTTCTCGTCATATCAAGCAAAGTACGGTTTCTTCGTTCAGCCAAACCATTGTGTTGAGGAGTATAAGGAGCAGTAACCTCATGCTCAATTCCATTATCATCACAGAACTTCTGGAATTCTGTAGAGTTATACTCACCTCCACCATCCGTTCTGAGAATCTTTATCTTCTGACCACTCTGCTTCTCAGCCTTCACCTTGAACTTCTGGAATTCTGTGAACACCTCAGTATTAAACTTGATAAGTGTTACCCACCTCATTCTTGTGAACTCATCCACAAAAGACACAAAATACATATTTCCTCCAAGTGAAGGTTCTGGAAATGGTCCACACACATCAGAGTGCACTACTCCCAGAGCATGCTTTGCTCTTGGAGAAACTTCTAATACAAATGGCAATCTGGGTTGTTTGCCTTTCATGCACACCTCACATGACTTCTCAGGCTTCACAATCTTTGGAATGCCATGTACAAGCTTCTTAGAACTTAGATGTCCCAGAATTCTATAGTTCAGATGCCCCATCCTCTTATGCCACAGCTTACTATCACCTTCTGAGCCTTCTGCACTCAGACACTCTGTTTCAGCTGTTTCTACATTCACCTTGAATGTTCTGTTTCTTCCCTATTCAGATTGCATAATCAACTTCTGATTGGAATCATACAACTTCAAGAGGTTGTTCTTCATAACAACTGAGAAACCTTTTTCAATGAGTTGACCCACACTCATCAAATTGCTTTTGATTCCGGGAACATACCAAACATCTTTGATCAGAACATTCTTCCCATTCTTCACTCTGACTTTGACATTTCCCATTCCTTCTACATAAAGGTACTTGTCATCAGCACATCTGATCTTTGTCCTCCTTTCAGAATCAAAATCTATCAGCCATTGTTTGTTTCCAGTCAAGTGATTTGAACACCCAGTGTCCATATACCACCACTCTGACAAACATCTTCCGTCAGACTCTGAAGCCATCAATAACACAGGTTCATTATCTGAATCACCTCTAGCTATATTTGCTTCTTCTGATTTCCTTCCTTTGTTTGTCAAACAGTCTCTAGCAAAATGGCCAAACTATTTTTTAACGTATGTAAATTTATCTTTTTATCAAATAAATTTTATTGATAAGTATTCACATTTTAAAAAATAATATCTTTGAAATGATGTTTATGGTTTTAATTTGAGGATGTAAATGATGTTAGTGCGTGAGATATTTTTAATGAGGAGAGAAAGAAAGAGAATAAGGAAATAAAGATTAATATTATTGAATTGTTCATACTGAATTACAAATTATATATATATATATATATATGACTTGTACACTAAGTAACTAACAAACCCTAATTAACTTGGGCTTGGATTACTTGACTTGGATTATATCATAACATATCTTCATATAATCCAAGTTGTCGAACATACGCTAATCATAGTCGATCTGAACTATTCCTAATTTCTTTCTCAAATTCATGAATTTGTCAATCTTCAATCCTTTGGTGAAAATGTCAAGCAACTGTGCTTCACTTGAGCAATGTCTTACTTCAAGTTCACATCGATTTATCTTCTCTCGTAAGAAGTGAAATCTAGCTCGATGTGCTCACCCCTTCCATGCAGAATTGGATTCTTTGCAAGATTAATGGATGACTTATTGTTGATCTGCAGCACCAGAGGTTTCTTCACTTCGACCTCACCTCTTGCAGCATAGATTGATCCAAATTGTTTGACACGCAATATATGATCCTGCTATATATTCAGCCTCATACGATGACAATCTCACCACATGTTACTTTCTCGAGCACCATGAGATTAGCGAACCAAAAACTTGAGAGGAATAATTATTTGTGCTTCTTCGATCTTCCTTATCTTCACACCAATCAACATCTAAATAGCAGTTAATCACAGTTTCTTTGCTTTCAGAGTCTTGTCAAAATAAAATTCCATAGTTTATCGATCCTATTAAGCATCTCAGGATTCTTCATGCAGCCTTCATGTGTGACTCTCTTGGTTCACTCATGTATTTGCTCATTAATCCGACTGCAAAACTTATATTTAGTCTACTGTTGCACACTTATCTCAGAGAACCCACAATTTGTTTGAACAAAGTAGGATCGACCTTCTCTTCCTCTCCGTGTTTCTCCAGTTTCAAGTTTGGCTCGACATGTGAGGATGCGGTATTCAACTTATCCATTCAGAATATCTTGAGTATCACTTTGTCATAATTCTTTTGATGTAGCACCATACCTTGATTTGACATTTAAAATTACATACCTAGGAAACAAGACAAATTTCCCATATCCGACATTTCAAATTCCCTCATCATTAGCTCTTTGAACTTCGACAACTTCTTCAAGCTATTTTCAGTTACCAGCAAGTCATCGACATATAAATATATGATTATTATATCTTTTTACATAACTTAAACTTAGACATCATATTCAAACTTGAATTTGATGAACCCCAATTCAACTAAGTATGAGTCGATCTTCTTGTTCCATGCCCTAGGCGCCTGCTTGAGGCCATGGGGCACTTTGTGCAACTTATATACTTTCCTTACTTCCTCCTGTATCACAAACCTGTGAGGTTTTGTGGCATACACCTCTTCATCTATAGGACCATTCAAGAATGTTCATTTCACATTGTCATACCTGTCATACCCCAATTTTTGACCTAAGATACCACCTCATATCATTTGCATATGCATCATTTGCATCTCTAACAAATTGCATAGTTTGTGTTTGCTACTTGTGACTCAGCAGGATTTAATCAGGAAATCACTCATCAGTACAAATACCAATCAATTAGGGTTTTGTTCCCCCTTCATCTCAAATGAATCATCTTCATCTACAATCAACATTTGGTCCTCAGAGATTCATTTCAACAAGCTCAACAGCTTTGAATCGACTGAATTAGGGTTTTGACTGAGGATAGCACACTCCTGACTTTTGCTCAGAATTTGACCTAATGGCTTGGGACATGATATCAAGACCTCAAGTGAATCATTTTGACCTAATCCATTGGCCCATAACATCTCCTATACAAAGATTGATCAGACAAATCCTCAGATCAGGGTTTTGAACTATCAGGGACTGAAATCAGGGATCACATTTGGGAAACCCTAAAAACCCCCAGGGAGTCAATCAAAGGTTTCAATCATCTTCAAATAATCCCTATGACAACATCCAATGGAAATTACATCTCAATTCAAGATCCACAGTCATCAATTTCATCTGGTCGACAATTAGGGTTTTTGACCTAATTCACTGAACAACTGACTTTTTAATCAGGACATGGTGTCACAACTCAAACCATGGCTCAATATCCTCTAATGCTTCAATATGATCCATTCATACCATTCATTTGGTGAGGGTAGCCTGTTTCATTTGAAATCTCCAGAAACGCGATTCGTCTGAAAAAGTCAACTGTACAAGAACACCTTTGACTTTTGGGAATTTTGGTCAACCATGACTTTTGAAGTTTTAAATCATCAATATATGATATGAGAAGTCATTTGATCAAGAAAAATCAAGAAAATCAATCAAGAATCAAAAAGTCAAAAGTTTGACTTTCCATACTTAGAAAAATTTCTAAGTGTTTTTCATGGTTTTTTCCAAACTTTGAAAGGGAATTTCTCAAAATTTCACCTACAAACTGAAAAAAACTTCCAACATGAAAGTTGTAGATTTTGATCCAATAAACAACTTTGACACATATAAATTTTTTCCATAAGATCAACCATTTAAGAGATATGGAGCTTCAAAGTTGGTACTTTTTGAAAACTTCACTTAAAACTTCATTTTTCTCAAAGTTCATGGATCTTTTTCACCCATTTCCTTAAAGAGTTTGAAGAAACTTTCAACTAGGGTTTTGAAGTATGTAATATGAGCTTTCCAAAATGTCCAAGAGCATGAAAAAATATGGAGTGTAGCTATGGTTTTGAATTTTGACATTAGTGACCATTTCACTTGAAATTTCAAGCCATTTTTGCAAAGTTATGAACCAAATTGCCAAATTGTCCAAGTAATGATACATAGAGGCAATAATTGGAAGATATTTTCTGATTTGAGACAGATGGGAAAGAGATAAGAAGCATAGCCAATTTTAACCATGGTTTAGTAACTTTAACCATATGCATTTAATGGTAAGATTCCTTTCTATCCTTTAAGTGCCAAATCACCAAAGAAGAAGCAAGTTGCAAAGTTCTGAGTTCAGAATGTTTGGCCTATAAATAGAGGTCATTACCTCATTCAAATTCACACCAAAGTCTCACAAATTATAGGCTTTCTCTTTCTTTCTTAGAATGCAAGTTTCTTAAGTTTCAAAGAGGTAAAATGCTCAACCTCCAAACCCTTGAATTTCTGACCAAAGTGATGCTTCCCACAAACCACAAACATCATTTGAAACTTGTTTGAACCACTCATACACCCCAAATCACCCCAAAACTCAGATTCACTTTTCAACCTCCATATGAACATGAAATGAACCTTATCATGCCAATTTTCATTCAGGCTCATTTCTGTCCAAACTAATGCTTCTAACATCATCCATATATCACATATGAACTATCCAATCCATCACATATAGCCAATAACCTCAGAATCATCAAATTCGATTCACTCTTGAAGCTTATGCAGGTCGGGTACCATGGCCATGCCCAGATGAATTCAGATGATTCCAAGCATTCAGACACCTTCCATAAGGTCCATTGAAGCTATCCAGATCATCAAACAACTTCTGTAACACCTCCAGATCAAAATCCAATTCTCAGTTTGGCCGTTTTTGAGGTAAGTACACTTGAACTTCAAAATCTACTCTCCACGCATCATAAATGAAATATGAACATACCATCTCATTTCTGCACACATGAGGATCATTAACCCTCAATCAATTGCATCATAACTTGCACATACACGATTTCAGATTGAATCATAGAATTAGGGTTCTTCGTGTTCATCAGAAAATTGATAGCCTTAGAGTGAAAATAAATGCAATTAAAGATCACCATCATGTTCCTTATGGAAAATCGAGTGAAATAGACCCCTTACTTGATCCAAACAATTCAGTTTTCAGAATTTTCAAATTTGATTTGGGGATGTGTTCTTGGCGCCTTTTTTTGTTCATAAATTTCAAATGTTTGTTTTTAATATAATTAAATGAAGGCATATGTATAACAAGCTGCGCGCGCAGCTCAGTTGGTCATTGTTTTGATTGGCAAGCATGAGGGCGTGGGTTCAAGTCCTTGTGGAGACAAAACCAATTTTTTATCACTATTTTTCTTTCTTTTTTTTCACACAACTTTAATTAATTAATTAACACACCAAATTAATTCATTTTTTATTCATTTTTTGTACACTCTTTATTTAACACATATATTTTATGAATATCAAAAAAAATCACAAAAAAAGATTTATTTAATATGTTTTTAATTAGGTTTAAAATGATACATTTTTAAGTGTTTTTAATTACTTTAAATATTGTTTTTCATTTAATTTTTAACCTAATCACTTGTAAATATTTTTTTGTGATCAAACCCTAATCATTTAGGTCTTAATTAAGCATTAAAACTTGTTTTAACTTAATTTAAGTTGACTTTTGTCAAATTCAAATCGTTTTAAGACGAGCGATCGCGATTCTTTTTCAAAACGATAAACCACTTCTTTTTGATTAAATCTTTTTAATTGATCAATTGATTTTCAAAACGAAGTGGGGCCTCTCGAATATTAGAGAGTATAAGACCCACTCCTTTTTCCTTTTATACAGTTTTTCTTTGTACAGAAAACTCTTTCAAAACAATACTTTTCAAACTGTTTTCAAACAACAAACGACGCGTCTGTAAATAAAACAATCAACCATGTTTTGTAAATAAAACACGGGCCTCCACGTAGGTATAAGTCCCAAGCCCCTTTTGTACATACCCACTCAAGTACATGAAATTAGGTATTTCATTGTACGTCTTTTGTACATATCTCAATCAATGTGTTTTTTAAAACTTTGAATAACAAACCAAAAATGAAGGTTTCTTTAAATCTTCCCAAAAATACCATGGGCCTCCATGTAGGTATAAGTCCCAAGCCCTTTTGTAAATACCTGTTTACATAGCTGTGAATAAACTCAAGTGGATTTCTCCCCGAGTGTGAGTCCCGATCCCTGTATATACAAATGGATCATGCTTACAGGTATATTTCCTTCATAAACTCCATTATATACACACAGTTTGTCATATATATATGCTTATTCATAACCTGTTCATGTTTGTTCATACTTGTTCATGTTTGTTCATATGTGTGATATGTGTGCTTGTTCAACTTAGTACAACACTAGGTTCCCCATAGCCTCCTATTGGGCTTCGTGCAAAGAATCTCCACTAGTTTAGGTTGAGACATAGAGTATGGTTTCCCGGTGAAATCGCTCTAAGAGCTCAAACCAACTATACCATGCCTCCCCTTGGGCTTTGTACAAACGAGTGACCCTCCCATAGCCTCCTCTTGGGCTTACAATGCAAGGACCCTGGATTGTCCCTCCCATAGCCTCCTCTTGGGCTTACAATGCAAGGACCCTCGGATAGCCTCCTCTTGGGCTTCGTACAAGGACCCACGGGCTTCTTATAAGCATCCCAAATATCCAAATCAAATACCCTAGGAGATTAGACATTTTTCATCTCTATGCTAGGAGTATCTCTTCTATATCATCACAAACAATCAATCAATCAAAATCAAATTTTTTGCCACAAGGCTGGCTAATCAATCAAACTTTTGCCACAAGGCTGGCTAAATCAAAAAATCAAACTTTTTTGCCACAAGGCTGGCTAATCAATCAAACTGTTTTACCACCGTACTGGATGATTAATCAAAGTTTTTGTCACAAGGCTGACTTCATTGAAACTTTTGCCACGAGGCTGGCTGATTAATCAAAACTTTTTGTCACAAGGCTGACTTCATTGAAAGTTTTTGCCACAAGGCTGGTTAAACAAACAAAAATCAAACAGATGTATGTGATGATATAGATTAGATACATCTAGCATTTAGACGACATTTGTCTATTTTCCTTTGCTTCCACTAGCATAAGTGGGAACTACGATTGCTCTGACTTTCTCAACATCCCTTTGAGAATACGTAGGCACAAGGTCGATCCTTGGCGAGCAAAACAAAACAAAAAAAACCACTCAAACCTTAGCACCCGTAGACCCCGAGCTACAGATGCTCTGATTCCCTCTAAGGGATATGTATGCAGAGGATCGCGATGATCTTTGCGAGCATAATCAAACAAACACCTTAGGTCCCACCTATTTCACAACAGAACCTCTCAGCAACATGGAATGAAAAACAAAGCAAAGAAACCTATAGAGTACTATAGATACGTTGGGTGCTAATACCTTCCCTTCGTATAACCAACCCTCTTACCCAAAGATCTCTCCCCCCACTTTTAGGTTATTGCAGCTTTTTTCCTTTTCCTCCTTTGGAAATAATAAAAAGTTTGGTCGAAACAAAGAAAAATCATTTTTTTATGAGCACTCGAGCCCAAAGAAGGCATCAGGTGTCTCATCCCACAAAAAAGAGGAACAAAACGGTTTTTCGCCCGCGACAGAAAAATGGCGACTTCACTGGGTACCATCTTTTTATTGTTTCCAAAGGAAGGGTTAATTCTATTTACTTTATTTTTCATTTCATTTTTTTGTTATATGTGTGGTTTTGGTTCTGTTACTTGTGTGGTTCTGTTACAAGTGATACATTATGGACAAATCCTAACCCGGATTAAGTACACATAAGAAATTAGGTGGAGGGTATAGTCATGTGCAGGCGCACGTGAGAATCCTTCCGCTCAGTGGAGGTTCCTTGTTTGTAATATATGTTTAGCGAGTTAATTGCGAAGACATTGTTGCTTTCATTGAACTGTAGAAGCTGAGAGACCGTAGAACCCCAACCCATCCTGGCCTTATTAGGTTGTGGTGCAGAAACTATTCAGGTGAAGACTTGGATTAGTTGTCATGCGGAGAACCATACTCAGACGAGTTTTTCTTGAGAATATTGCTGGCTCATGAGTTTAATTGTGGAAAGCCGGTAATATCCGAAAGAAAAATGTAGACTCTGACGTATCAGTAGAACATGTTTTGCAGGTGATTAACTAGAACTATCCCATATTTGGTTCTCTGACCTCATGCTCGTGACGCTGGACCTTTGAACCTGTGTGTACCATGTTTGTGTTACCATGTTTGTGTTGCCATGTTTACAGTACCATGTTGGCGTTACCATGTTCGCTTTACTATGTTTGAATATGTGGCATCCATGCATCCATGCATTCATACATCCATAAAAAATAAAAAAAATCTTTTTCCATAAAAACATGATTTTTTCCAAACAATTAGAGAATTTTCTTTGCAAACATTATAGGATTAGGTTATGGAGTGGGTAAAAAGGCATACCAAGAGGTACGGTTTCAAAGAGCCTAATGTGGAAAGACTGAAAGAGTTAGCGTCTTTTGTACAAGATCCTTCTGATTTTAGGAAAAGCCATGGAAAGCTTTTGCCTATCTTGAACACTCATGTTGATGAAGGACTTCTCAAAACTCTGGTTCAGTTTTATGATCCCGTCTACCGGTGTTTTACCTTTCCAGACTATCAGTTGGTACCAACCTTGGAAGAATATGCCAATCTTTTGGGTATTCCTGTGTCTGACAAAATACCTTTCAATGGTTTGGAAGCCATTCCTAAGTCACCAGTCATTGCAACAGGAACCCACTTGAAGAAATCTGAAATAGAGAGTAATTGGACTACCAAAGGAAACCTTCCAGGTTTGCCTTCACAGTTTCTAATAAAGAAAGCCTTTGATTTCATCGAGACTGGTAGCATGATAGCTTTTTAAGCTGTACTAGCCTTGCTCATCTATGGGTTGGTTCTGTTTCCCAATATCGACGACTTTGTTGATATCAATGCCATAAAGGTCTTTTTGAATGGAAATCCCGTTCCGACTCTACTTGGTGACATGTATTTCTCTGTCCATCATAGGAATCACCAAGGTGGTGGAATTATTGTATGTTGTGCACCTCTGTTGTTTAAATGGATTGTTTCACACTTACCTAAGTCTCCCATTTTCACGGAAAACCGGGAAGGTTTACGTTGGTCTCAAAGACTTATGTCTCTTGCTAATAATGATATTCAGTGGTATACCTTGGCTCGCTGCGGTATAGAAACCATTGAAAGTTGTGGAGAATTCGCCAACGTACCCCTCATTGGTACACAAGGAGGAATTAACTACAATCCGGTCCTAGCCCGACGACAACTCGGGTATGCAAATTCAACAAAACCCATTGGCCCTACAGTGGAAAGCTACTTCTATCAGGAAGGAAATGATCCTCAAGGGTTGAAGACAAAAATGGTGAAAGCCTGGTACGACATCCGATGGAAAGAAAAAGGTGAGATAAAGAACTGTATCGCTACGAACGCCTATACCTGTTGGGTGAAGAAAAGAGCAAGGGAGTTTCAAATGCCTTATGATTATGAAAAACCCATGTTCCCTGTGGTACCTCAACGACCCAACATTCCTGCTATGGAGGAATACCAAGACACTCTGACCAAGATGAGGATAGAAAAAGACGCTTGGGAAGAAAAGTTTCGAAGAACTGATGTGGAACACAGAAAGTTGAAGAAACAAGTGAAAGAACATGAAGAAACTCTCTATTATCAGGATGGATGGCTCATGAACAAAGATGAGAAGATCCGTCGGAAAGATGCCGCAATCAGAAGATACATCAAAGAGAGCAAGAAAAAGCTCGAAGGCTCAACAAGCAACGCTCCGATGCCTGACAATTGGAAGAATGTTGTTGACAAGCTGAGAGCTGAAAAGGCCGAGTTGAAAGCTTACTATGGGAAAAAAATCATGAAGCTCAAGCTGCACAATGCATTTGGTTCTTCGTCTGATGAAGATGTTTAGGATTTGTTTAGATTTTCATGTATCATTTGATTCTGTAAGGAGCTACGCTCCAATGTTGTAACATTTCCCATTATTTCAATAAAAGAATTGTTTGTGTTCAAATATTTGCAAAGAAAATAATCTTTAAAATGTTTGGAAAAATCATAAATTTTCTCTTTGCATACATCATTCTGCATATCGAGTCTGTTGTATAGAGTCTCATCTTTTGGATCTTTCTCCATTAGATCGTCAAGCTGTCGCGTCTCAAAGTTACTCGACCACGCTCGCAATCAGATCACAGATACAATACTCGTTCAAGCAGAAGAAGAGTAATGGAACACTCTGAACAAGAGAATATTGAGCTCCGTGGTACAGTGACCACTCTTCAGGAAAAGTTGGAAAGTCTCACTACTCTGGTTGACTCCTTAATGGCCGCACAGAATCAGCCGCCGCCACCCAACAGTCAAGCAACAGTGACTTCTGAAGTCACTACTCCAGTTTCTACAGTTGCATTCGGTATTCCATCTTTCTCTATGCCAGAAGGTTGGGGCCCGCCTTTCAGCTTTGGTACAGGTTTCCGCCATAATTTCTCTGGGGTTCAAACAGCTACAACTGAAGCGCCTGCTGCTCAAGGTTCGGCATTTATTCCACATTCAGGGGTAACTTTTTCCCAAATCACTATGGCACTTTCTCAACCCACTATGACAGTTCCGACTCCTACGGTTCACACTGTTCCTTATGATGGCAATGAGATTTATCATGATCAAGGTGATAGCACAAATCAGCGTAACCTTGTGGAAGATCTCCAAGAGCAGTTTAACAAGATGCAATTGGAAGTCAAAGCTATTCGTGGCAAAGATTTGTTTGGAAAGAATGCCCAGGAGCTATGTTTGGTTCCCAGTGTACAAATACCTGCTAAATTCAAGGTCCCTGACTTTGAGAAGTACAAAGGTAGTTCTTGTCCGCAAAGCCATCTTGTGATGTATGCCAGAAAGATGTCTACTTATGCAGATAATCATCAGTTGCTTATCCATTACTTTCAAGACAGTTTGACTGGTGCCGCACTGAAGTGGTATACCGGCTTGGATAGCACTAATATTCGAACATTCAATGACCTAGGTGAGGCCTTTGTCCGACAATACAAGTATAACTCGGATATGGCTCCAGACAGAGATCAGCTTCGATCCATGGCTCAGAAAGACCATGAAGCTTTCAAAGAGTATGCCCAATGATGGAGAGAAACTGCTGCTCAGATTAATCCACCGTTAAAAGAGAAAGAGATGACAAAGATCTTCTTGAATACTCTCAGTCCGTTTTATTATGAACGCATGATTGCTAGTGCTCCAAGTGATTTCACCGAAATGGTAAACATGGGGATGCGTCTAGAAGAAGGGGTCCGAACCGGACGTCTAACTAAAGAAGGTGGATCTTCAAGCGGAACCAAAAAGTTCGGAAGTGGTTTCCCAAAGAAGAAAGAACAAAGTGTTGACATGGTATCCCAAGGGAGGCCAAGAGGAAATGTCAGTCGTCAACAACAGGTTTCTGCTATTGCACCAGTCGTTAATACAGCGCCAAATCCGGGATTTACCCCGCAGTATCAACAACAACAGCCTCGACAACAGGCTCAGCAGCTTAACAATAATCAGAATCGTGTGCAAAGAGCTCCACAGTTTGATCCGATTCCAATGACCTACACAGAGTTGTACCCTGCTTTGATTGAAAAAGGTCTCGTTCAAACTAAAGCACCACCACCAATACCTGAGAGACTCCCATGGTGGTACAAAGCTGAGGTCTCATGCCCTTATCATCAAGGAGCACCTGGCCATGATCTTGAGCATTGCATAGCTTTGAAATATGAAGTTCAGAGGTTGGTTAGATCTAATCTCCTCTCTTTCAGAAATTTGAATCCAAATGTACAAGCAAATCCGCTGCCCAATCATGGAGGGCATGTGGTAAACATGGTATATGGATGTCCTGGCCAATACCGAGTCTATAATATCAACTTCTCAAGAGCAGATTTGGTACAAATGCACGCTACTCTTTGTCGAGGGCCGAATTTTCGCCAGCATCAATATGGTTCCTGTAGAATATGTTGTGTGGATCCTCACGGGTGTTCGATTGTGAGAAGAGATCTCCAAGTTTTGCTAGATAATGGTACTATTGAGATCTACAGAAATAGGGATGAAAATGAAGTTAACATGATAGGATGTTATCCGCATGAGCTTTTAGTCTCAGATATCAACTCGGAAATGCCTACAGTTAACGTCATTGTTCCTCATTTCAACATGCCTGAGCGCATGGAAGTTACTTACAACAAGCCAAGGGTTCCTGTTGCTCCTCTGATCATTTGTCTACCTGGACCTGTTCCTTATGACTCTGACAAAGCAATTCCATACAACTACAATGCAACAATGATAAAGGATGGACAAGAAGTTCCTTTACCAACTCTCTCATCTGTCGAAAACATCGCCGATGTAAGTCGAGTAACAAGAAGTGGACGTGTGTATACTCCACTACCTTCAAAGCAGCCTGTTGCTCCTACAACCGGACAAAATCTTGTCAATGTTCCAGTGGGAAATCCTGTGGAAACTCCTGTCAGTAATACAAATACTGATGTTGGTCAGTCCAGTGGAACCAATGTCAATCCTGATTTTGATGAAATTTTGAAGCTTATCAAAAGAAGTGAATACAAGATTGTGGATCAGCTTATGCAGACTCCTTCAAAAATCTCAATACTTTCATTGCTGTTGAATTCAGAAGCCCACAGGGAAGCCCTGATGAAGGTCTTGGATCAAGCTTTTGTAGATCATGATGTGACTGTTGATCACTTTGATGGGATAATAGCCAACATAACAGCTTGTAACAGTTTAAGCTTCTGTGATGAAGAACTCCCCGAGGAGGGCAGAAATCACAATCTTGCTTTGCACATTTCTATGAACTGTCAGTCAGACTCTTTGTCCAATGTGTTGGTAGACACCGGATCTTCCTTGAATGTGATGCCAAAGACAACTCTTGCTCGCTTGTCTTACCAAGGAATGCCTATGAAGTTCAGTGGTGTAGTTGTCAAAGCATTTGATGGATCGCGAAAATCTGTTATCGGCGAAGTCAATCTTCCCATGACAATTGGTCCACATACATTTCAAATCACCTTCCAGGTCATGGACATTCAAGCTGCTTATAGCTGTCTGTTAGGACGACCATGGATCCATGAAGCAGGGGCAGTAACTTCTACGCTCCATCAAAAGTTAAAATTTGTAACAAATGGAAAATTGGTAACAATAAGTGGAGAACAAGCCTTGATGGTGAGCCATTTATCCAATTTCTCTTTCATAAGTGCTGATGATGTGGAAGGAACTCAGTTCCAAGGTCTCTCTTTAGAAGACGAATCTTCCAAGAAGAAAGCATCAATCTCTTCTTACAAAGAGGCGGTAAAAGTAGTGAAAGATGGAACTACCACTGGCTGGGGGCAAGTTGTGATCCCTACCAAGAATGAAACTAGAGCAGGTCTCGGATGTTCACCAACATTCTCAAATTGCACCAAGAAGGATGAAACCCTTCGACCGATCAAAGAAACATTCATTAGTGGAGGATTCCTTAACCCAATTCCTCAAGAGGTTAATGTCCTTATCGAAGAGTGCATCGAAGAAGGTTTACCCGATCCTGAAGAAGAATGGAAATGTTATCTCAATGACTCGGGATACATATCTCAGGAAGAACCATATCCTCCTTTAGAGAAATCCAAAGGCAAAGAAACTGAGCCTGTTCCTGCAGAGATCTGGGACACCTTGGGACAACCAAGTGGAAAATTTGAGTATATGGTGAAATACACTGCACCTGAGAGTTACAAGGTTGCGATTGAGGATATCCAACCAACTGGATGGGGAGATTCCTTTGAATATAATAGTCAACCAGAAGAGGCCTATCAGCCATGTCAATTTTCTCAGCAGCCTGAAATTACTGAAGGTTTCGGCTTCAATGCATCTGCCAATGTTTATAATCCTGAAGATGGTTATTATCACATAAATGCCATTTTTGAAGATGAAGGGGAAGATGGTCCCGCAACCGACTCAGAAAGTGTCGCTGACAATGAGTCTCTTCATCCTGAAGACTGGGAAATACATCCTGAAAATTCTGAAGATTGTGACTCGTCTTATGCTCTTCAAGAAGTAGAAGAAGACCGTTTCAACTCTACAAAGAACAATGGTGACAAACCAGGACCTTCAAATCCTGCTCGACCAGCGGTCAATGTCAATACTGAAGATAATTCTGAGGAGAATTTTCCTGAATACATAATACACAGAGGAGTTCGTTGTTACTGGAAAGCTGTCGACGTTCCGAATGTTGTTCGCCGCTCAAAGTAATCACCTCGCTGTTATTTTGACCTCCTGCCTTGCCCAAAGCAGAGAGATGTTTTATAGGGCTTTGCTTTTAAATGTTCCGCCCGAATAACTTTGTGTATAGGGCTTTGTTTTAAAAGTTTCCCTCTTTGTCCTGCCCAAGGCAAATGAGTTTGTGTTTAGGGCTTTGTTTCAAAGATGAATCATAAATAAAGTGTCATTTTGAATTCCCTACACTATATGTTTTATTTTTGCTTTTTCTGGAAATGGTAATCCTAAAAAACCCAAAATAAAAAAAAAAAAAAAAAACTTTTTCAAAAAAATCTGCATACACTCCTGCATTCATAAATTTTCTGAAATAAATATAAATCACATGTGCAGATTTACTATTGATAAACCCATTGAATGCAATAACCCTATGCCCTCTCCCAACTTTGAGTTTCCTGTGTTCGAAGCCGAAGAAGAGGAAGAAGAGGAGATCCCGGACGAGATCTCTCGATTACTTAAGCACGAGGAAAGAGCCATTCTGCCTCACAAAGAGCCTTTAGAAAAGATCAACTTGGGTTCTGAAGAAGACAAAAAAGAAGTGACCATTGGATCGCTGCTTGATGCTGATATCAAGAGTAAGTTGACAGACCTTCTCAAAGAATATGTTGACGTGTTTGCCTGGTCCTACCAAGACATGCCTGGGTTGGATACCAATATCGTTCAGCATTACTTGCCATTGAAGCCAGAATGTCCGCCGGTTAAGCAGAAATTGAGAAGGACTCACCCTGATATGGCTAACAAGATCAAAGTGGAAGTTCAAAAGCAACTCGACGCGGGTTTTCTTGTCACCTCTGAGTATCCTCAATGGTTGGCCAACATAGTGCCAGTTCCGAAGAAAGATGGAAAAGTCAGAATGTGTGTTGACTACCGTGACTTGAACAAGGCCAGTCCAAAAGATGACTTTCCATTACCACATATTGACATGCTGGTTGATAACACTGCTAAGTTCAACGTCTTTTCCTTCATGGACGGGTTCTCCGGTTATAATCAGATCAAGATGGCTCCCGAAGACATGGAGAAGACATCTTTCATCACCCCATGGGGTACCTTTTGCTACAAAGTGATGCCGTTTGGATTAAAGAATGCAGGCGCAACTTACCAAAGGGCAATGACTACTCTCTTTCATGACATGATGCATAAAGAAATTGAAGTATATGTGGACGACATGATAGCCAAGTCCAGCACAGAAGAAGAACATATTGAATACCTTTTGAAGTTGTTTCAACGACTAAGGAAATATCAGCTTCGCTTGAATCCTAACAAATGTACTTTTGGGGTTAGATCTGGAAAACTCTTGGGTTTCATTGTCAGCCAAAGAGGTATTGAAGTAGATCCCGACAAAGTCAGAGCTATTCAAGAGATGCCTGCACCAAAAACTGAAAAGCAAGTAAGAGGATTTCTCGGACGATTGAACTATATCTCCAGATTTATCTCTCAAATGACTGCTACTTGTGGGCCGATTTTCAAGCTTCTCCGCAAAGATCAAGGGGTTGTATGGACTGAAGATTGCCAGAAAGCGTTCGACAGTATCAAAGAGTACCTGTTAGAACCACCAATATTGATTCCTCCAGTTGAAGGAAGACCATTAATCATGTACCTTACCGTGTTAGAAGAATCCATGGGTTGTATGCTTGGACAACAAGATGAAACCGGTAAGAAGGAGCATGCCATCTATTACTTGAGTAAGAAATTCACAGGCTGTGAGTCTCGTTACTCCATGCTCGAAAAAACATGTTGTGCTTTGGCTTGGGCTTCAAAACGTCTCCGCCAGTACATGATCAACAATACTACTTGGTTAATCTCCAAAATGGATCCGATCAAGTACGTCTTTGAAAAGCCTGCCTTAACAGGAAGGATTGCCCGATGGCAAATGTTGTTATCCGAATATGACATTGAATACCGTGCTCAAAAAGCAGTCAAAGGAAGCATTCTCGCCGATCATTTGGCGCATCAACCAATTAATGAATATCAATCTCTCAAGTTTGACTTTCCTGATGAAGATGTCATGTACTTGAAGATGAAAGATTGTGACGAACCGTTACCTGAAGAAGGTCCTGAGCCTGGATCAAGATGGGGCCTAATTTTTGATGGAGCAGTAAACGCTTTTGGCAATGGAATTGGGGCAATCATCATCACTCCCAAGGGTACTCATATCCCGTTCTCCGCCAGATTGCTATTTGATTGCACCAACAACATCGCAGAATATGAGGCTTGTATCATGGGTCTCGAAGAAGCCATTGATTTAAGGATCAAGATCCTAGACATATATGGAGATTCAGCTCTCGTGATCAACCAAATCAAAGACAAGTGGGAAACTTACCACCCTGGCTTGATTCCTTACAGAGATTATGCAAGACGTCTGTTGACTTTCTTCAACCAGGTTGAATTGCATCATATACCTCGAGATCAGAATCGAATGGCAGACGCCTTGGCTACTCTATCTTCCATGTTCAAAGTCAATCACTGGAATGATGTGCCTAAAGTCAGAATTACGCGCCTTGAAAGGCCCGCTTATGTGTTTGCAACTGAAGCAGTCATCGATGATAAACCGTGGTTCCACGACATCAAACGCTTCCTTCAAACTCAAGAGTACCCACTTGGGGCATCAAACAAAGATAAGAAAACTCTAAGAAGACTTTCTGGCAGTTTCTTCCTGAACGGAGATGTGCTATACAAAAGAAACTTCGACATGGTTTTGCTCAGATGTGTGGATAGACACGAAGCAGACATGTTAATGCATGAAGTGCATGAAGGGTCCTTTGGAACTCATTCAAACGGGCATGCAATGTCCAAGAAGATCTTAAGAGCAGGATACTATTGGTTGACAATGGAATCTGACTGTTACAAACACGTGAAGAGATGTCACAAGTGCCAGATCTACGCAGATAAGATCCATGTGCCACCGACTCTACTCAACGTTCTATCATCTCCGCGGCCTTTCTCCATGTGGGGTATCGACATGATTGGAATGATCGAACCGAAAGCTTCAAACGGTCATCGTTTCATCTTGGTAGCTATTGATTACTTCACCAAATGGGTCGAAGCAGCATCTTACGCCAATGTTACAAGACAAGTGGTTGTGAGGTTTATCAAGAATAACATCATTTGCCGATATGGTATTCCCAGCAAGATCATTACTGACAATGGTTCAAACTTGAATAATAAAATGATGAAAGAATTGTGTGAGGAATTCAAGATTGAGCATCATAACTCTTCTCCTTACAGACCAAAAATGAATGGCGCCGTCGAAGCCGCTAACAAGAACATTAAGAAGATCGTCCAGAAAATGGTCGTCACTTACAAAGACTGGCATGAAATGCTGCCATTTGCTTTACATGGGTACCGTACTTCAGTGCGTACTTCAACAGGGGCAACCCCTTTTTCTCTAGTATACGGCATGGAAGCTGTGCTCCCCGTAGAAGTTGAAATCCCATCAATGAGAGTCCTCATGGAGACTAAGCTATCAGAGGCTGAATGGTGTCAAAACAGATACGATCAGTTAAACTTAATCGAAGAAAAACGTATGACTGCTCTATGCCATGGACAGTTATACCAAGCAAGGATGAAACAAGCCTTCAACAAAAAGGTTCGACCTCGTGAATTTCGAGAAGGCGACCTCGTGCTTAAAAAGATCTTGTCTTTTCAACCAGATTCTAGGGGCAAATGGTCTCCTAATTACGAAGGCCCGTATGTTGTCAAAAGAACATTTTCTGGCGGCGCCATGACTCTTGCAACCATGGATGGTGATGAACTCCCACATCCTGTGAATGCCGATGCAGTCAAGAAATACTTTGTCTAAAAAATACAAAAGAACAGCTCGGTAAGTCGAAAACCCGCAAAGGGCGACTTAGGCAAAAATGAGCGTCTCGGTGGACTGAAAACCCGAAAGGGCGGTCCAGGCAAAAATTAGAGACAATAAACAGAAAAAAATTCATCCTGGTAGATTGAAAACCTGAAAAGGCAATCTAGGCAAAAATTAAGGATTTATGACAAAGTAACTGCATCAGTCCATACTTCGTCACCTGAAGAGTCTGTACTTCATCAAAGGATCTTCAATCAAATCATCGCCAAATCTGAAGCGACAAGCACAGTTGGAACTCAAAGTTGTTGGGGGGAATAGTGGTTATTGCTTTCAATGTAGCCTTTTCCGCATAATTACCATTTCCAACTTTTGTAAATACTCCATGGAATCACGCCTTTAGCTGATTATCATCCTATTAAATAAATTTGAGCCTTGTGCCCATTTGTTTGCAATCTTTAATTTCTTTCAGCTTGCAAAATGACGCTTTAATTGTGTTATTCACTTTTGAAACAGAAAAAGAAAAAAAGTTTTAAATGAATTTACTTCACTTTTCTTTTTCAAAATAAAAGCGAAATTTTCCTTTGAGTTGTGAACAACGGAAGGAACATCAGCAGTCGTCTCCATAGGATGAACAAAAGGATTCTCCCTGAAAAATTGTTGAAACAACGGTATTCTTGTCCCAGAAAAGAATTCTTGAAGCAATTATCCCCAGTGAAGAAGCTCTTCTATCCCCAGTGAAGAAGGCCTTTTATCCCCAGTAACGAAGATTTTCTATCTCCAGTGAAAAGGTTCTTCCATCTCAATGAGAAAAGATGCTTATCTTCCCCAGAGAAGTTTAAAGCACGCAACACCATTCATCACCTGTGTTATCTACACCGTGTTGAAGAACATTTGCCAAGTATCTGGTTGTATTGCGGCGTTGGTCCATCTCCAGTATATACTCCATTGTCTGTCAGTATTGTCAGTATGCATGCTACATTCATGACATTCATCATTCATACATATTTGCATCATTTATGCATTCTTGCATTTTTCAATACTTACTTGTTTAGGATATATCTATCCTCAAAAAAAAAAAAAAAAAGAAAAAAAGAAAAAAAGAAGAAAGAAAAAAGAAACGAGTATGGGTGTGTCATCCCTCCAAATAGATTGTCACCCATAAGCAGAAAAAACATATTCTTTCTCCAGTTCCCCACTGAGATCATTCCTCGTGGAAGAAGGTTGCTTCAGTTTCTCCTCTCAAAACAAAGGAGAAAATCCCCATTTGAGTTCATCCCTCATGGGAACAAAGTCTTGTTTGACTGTTTCTTTCCAATTCATTCATGGTTAGAACTTTGTCTTTACCAAAAATTCAAATTCCGATTCCTCAAACAGAGTCGTGAAAAAATAGGACCATAAGCAATAGCCTCATCATCTGAGCAGCTTATGTCTCTTTCAAAAGCTTTTTCCTCTCAAGGAAATCAATCATGAAGACCATTTGACGATCAGGGCCTTATTACTGTTCACAAGGCTGAACATCCAGTAATTTCCCTAGCAAAGTCTCCAGAATCATTTTATCACTCG